>NC_051213.1:16042447-16282447 GCF_015220715.1 Pygocentrus nattereri
ACTGTTTTTGCATCCGGCAGTGTGTGAGCTCAAGGGTAGTTTGGACTAACATATTTGTACTAGCTAGGATACATTCTCAGAGTGGACAACAAAGCACTTTTGTAAGTCAAATAAGAGCATATGCTAAATGCCATAAATGTAAATGTAGATGTCTGTTAAACAAGAACCCAGGATTAGAAAAGCAAAAATGTAATTTAAACCCAGCACACTGAGCTGAGTTACTGTGGTTATAATGACCCCTGGACCACACTTTTAGCACAGCATTTTCAGCACTCCTTCAGTGTCTCAGGGGATCTTTTTTTGGCCAAAGCTGTGCAATAGTCTTTTAGCTTCATGTGATCACACAACAAATCTGTAGCAACTTGACAGATTTTGGCCTCATGAGTCTGAACTTTAGCACCCAATCAGCAATATTAGCTCACCTCCCAGAGGCCCAGGAGTCGAGTAGAGGAGATGTCTTCAGGATTAAGTTTGAGCCCAGTCTCCTCCCTCAGCTCCCTCAGGCCGGCATCCAGCATCTAACACAGCAGGAGCACAGAAAATGAGGCCATTGGTAAGTGAGTGAAGATGTGCAACAAAGGTTTTCTGCATGTATAGGTATAGGTGGATAAAACCACACCTTTTCATCCACTTCCACATGACCACCTGCAGAAAATGAGAACCATCATTAGTTCATGCTACATGTGTTAGCATTACTCAATCTTGCCCCATTTATCTTTATTACCTGAAACTTCAGTTAAAAGCTTCAGAGGTTCATATGGATCTTAAAAGAATAAGTGATGATCTAGGGTCCACTCTATTGACCATAAAAATGAATTCCTTATGACATGATCAGCACTAATGACCATATAATAACATTTTTAGGTTAGGATCAGCAGTCAATTTTTAGTCCACAATTTTAACCTATAAATAGGTTTATTTCATAGTTTTATTCACAGTTTAGCCCACGTGCTATAATCTTTAGCTCATAGTTTCTAAAGAAGACACGACACCAATATCGTAACCTTATGTATCACCTGTAAACATTACTGATAATGTTAATGATAATGAATATGGCCAAATGTATGCGTAAACCTGACTATCACATCTGTATGAGCTTGCTGGTATGCAGCTATAAAAGCCATGCTCCACTCTTCTGGAAAAGCTTTCCACAAGATTTTGGAGTGTGTCTGTAGGCATTCAGTCAAAAGAGCACTTGTGAGGTCAGGCACTGATGCAGAATGAGAAAGTCTGACATGCAATCAACGTTCCAATTAATTCCAAAGGTGTTTGAGGTCAGGGCTCTGGAAATTCCTCCAAACTCTTCATGTAGTCTTGACAAAACGGTACAAAGTTTGCTGTAGTATTAACATTACCATTCACTGGAACAGAGGGTCACACCCAAGCCCTGAAAACAGCGCTTGGAAATGCACATAGTAATCTTAGGCTTGTGTGCAGCTGCTCGGCCATGGAAAACCATTTCAGTAAGTTTCCGACACACCCTTTTTGAGTTGATGTTGCCTCCAAAGGCAGTTTATAACTCTGTAGTGTGTCATGCACCACTGGATAGGTGATTTTTATGCCTTTTGTACTTCAGCACTCAGCAGGACTGCTCTGAGTTTGTGTGTTCTACCACTACTGGGCTGAGCTGCTGTTGCTCCTAGATGTTTCTATTTTACAATAATAGCACTTACAGTTGACTGGGGCAGATCTAACCAGACAGATATTTGACAAACTGAAGGCATCCTATGACAGTGCCATGTTTAAAGCCACTGAGCTCTTCAATACTACCTATAATATAGCCAAAATTTGTCTGTGGAGATTGTAAGGCCATGTGTTTAACTTTACAAAGCTTTTTGCAACAAGTGTGGCTGAAGCACCGGAACTCGAAAATTAGGACATGTGTACACATATTTTTGTCCATATAGTGCAAGATCCTATATTCTTGATTAAAAAAAAACCCAAAGTTGAAAATGGACTAGTTTTAATTTCACAAGATCAGCATCTAAAATTAAATCATTATGCTCAAACAGCTCTACATCCTCACAGGACGAAATGAGCAGCAAACAACGTGCATGTCTGCTCTTTCAAGACATTTTAGGACTGGATTGGATTCATGATTTTTTCTCTCCAGTATTGTAACCTGCATTTTCTGCTGCTATAAATGAAATCCACAATTGCTGCCATCTTTATAGTTTATCCCATAGGGCTTATAAATTCTGACCTTGAACAAAATGAGACCGACATTCAAGGCTCCTCCTTACAGCCAAGTTTAGCTAGAAGATGAGCATGGGTTTCTGGCTGCTACATCAGAAGACGGAGGACGCTTTCTGCAGCACCACACTCACCAGGCGGGACCCATACATTGGGGAAAATCCTGAGTGTTGCAGCCCGCCTGGTCAGCAACAGCCTCTGATTGGCTGTCTCCAGCAGGACGGCCACGCCCACATCCACCCCACGGTTCAATGTATCTGGAGGTAGGGAGGCTGCCTCTGAGTGAGAGAGGAATTTGATTGGGCAGAACGGCGCCCTCTACAGGCAGAAAGTAAGTTTAACCCACAAACAACACACAAGATCTACATCAGGATTCCTCAGTTCGTTTTCTCTGCACATTTTAGAGTTTCGCCTGCTCCCAGCTGGCCTAATTTACTTTATCTACTAATTAACAAGCCTTTCCGGAGTTTAGGTATTAGAGCAGGGGAAGCAATAAAACCAAGAAACACTGCTTTACATGATAACATTACGATATCCAAGAAATGGAAATAGCAAACATCTTTCATAGACATGTTAACTTCAGCCTCGTTATGTTAAGGAAGGTGATGCTGATCATACTGATGTGTGTTGAAATCTAACCTTCAGGGTAACGCCCCCTTCCTGACTCCCCTCACACAGAACAAATCGATTATTCTCCAGGGAGCAATTCACAGTGGCTTGGTCGTCAACGCTTCCTGTAAAGTGCCCAGTAATGCTCTAGAAACAAACGGGAGAAGTCGCAGTGATCATAAAATTACAGTTAAAAACACAAACAAACACACCCTGCTCATCATGTCTGACACACTAACTCTTACACAACCAACCTGAACAAACCGGGCACACTGCGGGGCTGCGTTATCCTTCGACAAGTGAACAAGGATTTTTCGTACCTTCTCCATTTTTAACAATTATTTAAAAAACATTTAGCACGGGCTAATGCAGCCGGAAAATGGCGAGCGAGCTAGCTGTGGCCAAAAAAACGGAACGTTAGGAAGATAACTGGATAGCTAGAAAAAAGACAGCCAACCGAAGGAACAGACTTGTCTTAGTCCACATAAAACACAGGCCATAGGTGAGAAACTCTTTCCAAAGTGAAGTGACAGCTCAAACCAAAACCCAGTCCTCGGCACAGAAGCTCTCCTAAAAATGGCTGCTGTTTTTTTTTCATAATAAAAGTCGCGTGTTAGACAAATAATAATTTATTTACAGTAATGTGGATTGCATATGCATATATATATATATATATATATATATATATATATATATATATATATATATATATAATTCTTACTATAATACTATACATATATGTATAGTAATTCCAGATTATTCTATTACAGATGCATCAGGTGAAGTTTGTGTAGACAGACAATGTTACAACTTACATGACTGAAGTTGTTATGCTTGTTCATTCAGTAGGGCTAAATGGGTTTTTACTTGATTTGACAGCCTTGCATAACTATGTTTTACCTACTGTTATGCCAATTGACTGTTGCTGCACATCAAAGCACACATTTGCACACAGTTAGCTGGCTAATAGTGACAGTAGATTAATATAGCTAATCACTCCATCAATTAGCTGATACTGATCAATTTGAAGACTAAATAAAAAAAACAAGGAATACTAAAACAGTAAAGTAAATGAATGAACATTTAAGCCATTAAGACATAAACAGAGGCTACTAGTTTTAATCACATTTTCATGCTATTAGTCATGGGAACCTCATATATTACCACAGCGGATACTGCAGCATCCGATCTTGAACAACCCAGATAATGAATACTTTCTACCCACAGGCTGAACAAGCTGTGAAGCTTTGAGTCCTTCCCCATTACCATTACCATTTCATTTTTTTCTTTTTGTTTTTCACTTTGTTTTTTCTGCACTGTTTTTACTAATTATATTTTGCTGCCCTGCTATAGAGTAATTTATTGCTTTCTTGCTTTCCTTTTCATTTCTTAAATTAGAAAAACAATTAAAATTGTGTAGTAAATTGTATTTATTTTAAGTAACAATCATCCATAAACACACATGAAACTGTCTACATTTCACATTACTACATATAAAGAGGTCATATAATACAGGCACAATGTAAATCTCACATGCTGTCATAAAGGCAATGATATACTGACACAAACAGTATTGTGAACTGACAACACATGCTTCCACAGGAGGATTTCACAACACCAGTTGAGCCCTTGAGTGAGGGTTCAACCTCTGACTTATTGTTTTTAGAGTGTCCAAAATTTTGGTCACAGGTGGTGGCACTTACAAAGTTGGCAGTCATCATAGCTTTCCTGAAGTATCAGTAAAGATAAAACAAGATGACAAAAAAAGCCAAGCAATGCCAGTCATTTATCGGTGTTCACACTTAGATGATTCTGACATTGTTCCTCCCCATTAGAAACACACTCAGTTTCAAATGTGTCTTCTAGAGTATACTGGGTAACATTAATCAAGCTTTCATTCTTTGGCAAAATCTTTATACGGTTATACTTTAGTGCAAAAATGCAAATGCATATTTTTTGTGCATTATTTATTTCTTACAAATATGCTGATGGTGATTTGACATATATTACTGTGTAATTTCAGTAGATTCCTTTCTCGGCCCAATTCTTCTTTTCTAAGGGAAAGCTTGATAACTGTTGTTCAGTATTTTCACTAGTTTTATGATTTGCCTGATGTTTCATGCAAATGATGTCCTACAGTACTACAGGCCAGGCTTGCATTAATCAAGCACCAAATGAGCACCAGTTTACCATATCATACTGCTTCACCCATAGTTCTTCTGAGTTTCTCAAGCAGTTGTCATCCAGCTTAAACATTTTGTGAGAGTCTGAGAGTAATCCGTCTTAACATGGTTTAGCATTTCAGAAAAGATCCCTTACAGTTCCAGTTATACAGCATTCGTATCTATCGTTAACTGTTGCTACTACAGATGTATTTTCATGCGAAGAAACTACTGTCTATTATTGCAAAAGGAATGAGGACCTAGAAGCCATTTAGCTAAGCTATTAAAATCATACACATTTTCAGAGCCGGAAGGCGAGAAAACAGCCAAACAGTAGACAGCTAGCCATTTTATCTACATAGAAATTGTTTACAGTCACAAAAGGTTTTTTTTTCTTTACCTGTGAGTGTTTTGTAGGTGAAACAGTCCTCTTTTTGATTGGTGTGAAACTGTGCTAAAATTGTTGATCATATATTGTGAGTGTCTTTTGTAGTGTCAGTTCCCAGCATGCATTCCAGACTTGGCTTGTCCTCCAGAACCGTACTGTGGGTTTGCTGTGGAGTTCGGAATGGGCGTCATCTCCTGCGGGCAAACAGGGAAGAGAATTGGAAAACATGAAAAAACAGTAAATGACTCAGAGCAAGTTAATTTTACACCCACATTCAACTACAATGTACTTCAATGTAGTGTTACAGCATTGTACACTACACTGTTAACACTGTAATTACTACAGGGTTAACTTCCATAACCCAAATAGCTCAGTTACAGTAACACTGTACATTAGTGAAAAAAAGAACAATGCAAAGCTTGACACAACAGCCATTAAAGTACAAATTCTTAATATGAGTGCTACAAAAAAGAGAATAAAACATATTTTAATAGAACATTACACAGAAACCTTGACAACTAAATATGATATCAACGTTTTAATATTTAGTGTGTCCACTGTCCTTTATTATGCCTTTCATTGCTTTCTGGGAGAATTGCTTTCAGGTCATTTTTCCACACCTCCAAAGTTCAGTCTTACAAGTTGGCTGCATTTTCTGCTTCTCACAAACCTAGTAATCCAAATCACGTTCAGTGACGTTGAGGTCTGGACTGGTCAGTCAATTGTTCTAAGAAACACCAGCAGCTTCTTTGTTTGATTTGCAAATTTTCTTCTTTTTGTCTATTTTCTTTTTTATGTAACAGAACCATGATGTCATGACTGGCCCCTCCCAGTCCTGTCCATGTGTTCGTGTTTGTGTTTTGGTCTAGTCCACCTGTTTTCTTTGTTTTGGTTCTTAGTCCAGCACCCTTGTTTAGTGACTCCGCCCCGATTGTTCCCACCTGTTTTCCGCCTGTCCCTCATTATCCTTGTTTGTATTTAAGCCCTGTGTTTGCCCCTTGTGTTGGGTATGTATGTGTTGAATGTTGGAATTGTTTGATTTGTTTTGACGTGCTGTTGGTATGCTTGTTTGAGTTATACGTTTACTATTTGTTCTCTGTGTTTAGCCTGTGGTCTGTTTGTCATGTCTGTCCTGTGATCTCTCCGTGTTGGCTGTATTAACCTGGACTGTTCCGACCACGACCCTGGATTTGCCCAAAATAAAACTCGCTTGTCTCCGCACATGCGTCCGTCTCCTTATCGCTCCATCATGTTACACTTGACAGGTACACATAATGTGGACAAAAATAACTGTAGATTTCTTTCAGCAAGAGTGGAGCTTGATTTTCTCCTCTCTCTCAAAGATGAAAGCTTTACGTGCTGTTTGCCTGATGGGGACAGTTTGGTGGTCTACCAGGTCTTCCATGGTACACAGAAGTCTCATTTTCTCTGTCCTTCTCATCTTTCAATTATTTTTGAATTTTTCCACTTTGACTTTCCCCCTTTCTTGTGGCACTTGATTATCTTATATCTAATGTTCTCAGAAATATCTCTTGAAAAATGAATAACTTGAACCTAATGACCATTTTGACAAGAAATTAATTAAATGAAGTACTGTTTCTTCAGCATGCACAGGTTTAGAAAACCCTGAAAAATGTAAAGCATCACAGCAATAACCTGTGAGGCCAGCTTGTGCTTACCTTAATAGCACTAACAGACAGGGCGTACAGTCCAAAAAGAGCCACAACCAAACCGATTATACATGCCAGCACCAAAGAACCAATCAGAGTGCCCAAAATGCCGTTCACCAAAAACTGCAATTACATTTAGAAAGAAAATAACAGAAAAAGTAAATATAACATTCAGAGTGATGATCACTTCATGCCTCAGTTTCCCAGACATGGATTAATCCTATACTGGCACTAAATTTCAGTACCAGTGGTGATTGATATTGGATTTTTTTTTAGTTTTTTAAACTGAGTATAGGCCTAATCTAGGTCTGGTAAACTGATCCTACATGTAAATTAAGTATGTATTTAGTTCTAACCAAGAAAACTTACTATATAAAATGCAATAATATGTGAGATGCTCAAAGGGAACAATGGAAAATGTTATACTTTACTTCAAAGGGCAATCTATATTGCAATATCAGAGAGGCTTGCTTATCAGCTAAGAACAACTGTTACCCACTCCATGTTATACAAGTGTGTAAGCCAGTTACATAAAACCAAAGGAAGTAGACAAAAGTACTATTGCCATTGATTTTTCTCATTAAAAATACCTCTTCTGCTTCTGTGTGTTAGACTATCCAGCCAAAAAAATGCATGTGAAAAGCTTACTAGACAGAATATAACTCACCTCCTTATGGCCTCTTTTCTCCCCTTCACCACAGCAAGCCCAAACTGAATGGAGTGGATCACAACACCACTGAAAGGAGCAGGGCAGAGCCTGGAGTCACACCTTTCTCACAGGTGATACATACCTTATTACAAAGTGTACTCCTTATTCTTCTATTTGAGTGGGAGTTCATTTTTAATGTTGTGAGGTACCTACTAGATGCTATTACATTTTATTAGCTAATCAGAGAATAACTCTTCAGTATATCACTGTATCAGACATTAAAAATGAAATTTCCCTTTTTTCTCACTTTTTGTGACTGAACATCAAGCATTCAGTCACACACACACACAAATATATATATATATATATATATATATATATATATATATATATATATATATATATATATATGTATATATGTATGTATAAAGTATAACATTTTCCCATTTGAGCATCATTGAGAAGCTTTTTAACTGCATTTGAACTCACCATGCACAAATGTATTTCATCTCAACACAACCAAGGGCTTTTTTTCAAGGCCAGTGTTCAGCATATACATTCTAGTTTTACGTCTCTCAGCCAAATGGTCATAGAATACTGGCAGTGAGTTACAGCTGCATTTTTCAGTCTATCTGTAAGACACAGGCTTATTAAATGGTGTGATAAATCAGAGTAGAACTGCATGGTATGGCAAGTGTTTACCTCAGTGTCTCTGTAATAGTAGGATTCCCCACGAAAAGGTACATGTCTGGCCATGAGACCAAATCCAACAATGTCAAATGCCGCAGTCAGCAACTGCAAAACAATGTTGGTACCCACCTGTGAAAACAAAAAAACTAATCTTTAGTGAATATACAAACATTACCAGCAGCATTCAGGTTACTTACACTGGCTGAAATGTATGGGGATACCCTGCAGTTTCGATTACTCCGAAATCTACCATGTGGCCCTAAGTCTAAAAGGAGTACAGCTGAACACATTCCCAGATGATAGAGACTGGGCACTCTCACTGAGCGACAAAGCGAGTGCTACTCATTACAGCAGATAGAATATCCACTGGGAACAAGCTCAAGGTGTCAAATTACAAAAACATAACAAATATGAAATAAATACAGCATCCCTGGGGTTACTATAGCTATAAATGCTGTAAAGAAGGAGGCTTTGTCATTTGATGTCACTGCAGGTACAATAAATCAGCCTTTGAGTTGAGTAGTTAGCATTTTCATGCAAGCGCATCAAGAGAGCAGTGCAGCAGCAGATTCAAGTGGATAAAATTGACTCGAGCTGTCCACTGTTTGAAACTGCATTTAAGGGACAGCGTCGACAAGCATGAGGAACTGAAAAAAACAAGCACAGCATCTTTTAATAAACTGGACAATAGCAAGACAGTGGCATTTACCTATTTGCCTTTTCTTTTGGCTCACACAAAAAGAAAAAAGTCAGAGCTGTTGAAGCTGCTGAGGTTGCAAGATTTCAGCTTTCAATCAGCACTGGGTGTTCTCCAAGGCTCTGTATTGCACTTGCCCAGCAGTTTCTAGCATAAAGAGGCTTAATAGAATTTATAGTAGACATTTATTGTAAAAATGTAGTAAGCGTGTGTTTGTGAGTTACTCAGGATTTTTTATAAACTTGTTCAGTCATTAAAAACATCCATTTTATTGTTGTGATCTGAAGACAAATGTTAGAGAATATAATGTGTCATACCAGACATTTAGTAGGCCTCCTACCAGCGTGCACCAAGACAATTCCAGTGATAATGAGCTGTAGAAAGCAGCAACAAAAAACATTATATTACACCAACAGTTTTAAAACAGCCAAACAACCTGCTAATGGCCCTATATATTTCTCTGCACTGTGAACTGTGTGTTTAACCAGCACAAAAGCCCAGCCAAAATTCAACCTTATGGCTATTAGTTAACCTTTCCTCTCATTACAGATCTTACTATTAAATATGAATAATTACTGATTGTTAAAGAATGAATTTATATAGATCCCTGTCACTGGGACAGTACTCTCAAAGGTACACCTCAGAACCTTTAGTCAGGGAACATATTTGTACCATAAACCAGTGAAATTATATTTTCTAAGTCCACTCAACTCATCTTGTCTGTAGGCTTTTTATTTGATTGTTCTGTTTTAAAACATTAGCTCTGTAATTGGATTCCAGCCTCACCTGTGCACCATTGAGAATGAGGATGATGATCTCCCTCTGGATGTGGTAGTGCAGTTTATAGACAATCGTGCTCAGAATGACTGCCAGTGTGCCAATAATGATCTCCACTGCCTAAAGACAAGATAAACAGTTTAAGGAATACCCTGGTGTTTTTCAGCTTAAACTCTACCTGTCTTCTCTGTAGCACATGATTGATTATCACAGACAGTTATTTTCTGGTACAAGAACAAAAAAAACGGCTACTGGCTATGTCTTATTATAACACCAGAACCAAACCTTGTATCTCCATTTTTGTCTTTTTTATTTATTTATTTTACTTTTATTCAGAATTCAAATATGCCAGCTGCTCATCACAAAATGTTTCAATTTCATGATGCAATAGAAATGCTTTACTTTAAAAATCTTGTTCCATTCATTTCAATTCAATTCATAGTTAAGAATGTTGTTTATTTCTGCCTAATGTGAAGTTACCATTCTAGAGACAGGGCACTTTGTTGCCACAGTGCTGATGAACATGTTTCAACTCAACACGTTTCCTTTTTTTTCAAGTAAGTGTAATGAAACATGCCAAAACAGCTCTAACTGGCCACATGCTACAGATAGAGATAAGGCTGATAAACAGCAAGAGTGCTTTTCTAGCTAGATACAACAATAATGAAGCCACTCATTTCGAAAAACAGACATAGCTACAGAAAAACAGACACAGCTACAGAGTCAATGGGAATAAAGTAATATTGAATGCAAATGAAAGGCAATTCATAGCATACCCCCCAAACAAGATGCTCTTTAAAATGAACTGAAAATGTGCTGTATAGTGGGCAGAGTCAGAGTCCTGTATGTTATTGATGCAGTTTGTTTACCATCCGTCAAACTCTCGTCTGAAATGTGCCTTAAAGAGGTGGCGTGTAAGACTGATGGCGCTGCTCTAAAGCTCTGCTCCATCTCTCAGCCTGCTTGTTTGTTTATGTGCATGGGTGTGTGCGTGCGTGGCTCAGTAACGGGCGTTTCCTTCGGACGAGAGTCTGATATCATTTAATAAAGGCACTAACATGCGCTTCGTTTTGAGCAATGCCAAGTGTTTTGGTGCCAAAAACAAGCGTTGATGTCTAACACACCCAGTCAGCTGCAGAAACAAATAAATAATTAAATCTGCCTGAATAACATTCCCACGAGGTCACTGACTGCCCTGCCGTCATAACGTGTAGTTCCATGGCTAAATGAGCGGCTTTGCTGTAGTGTGGTGTAGCACAGCACAGCTGGAAGGCTGGAGAGCAACTCACCCCGAGGGTTTTGGGCTCGGCGCTTTTGAACGCTTTCATCTGAGACGGGTACATCGCTCTGACTCCAGTCGGGGCTGAGCGCCAAAGCACTGTCACCAAATACAGCAAGTTAACGATCACAGCATCAGAACACACGCGCAGCCTCCTCTGGCATCATGCACTGCACGCGCACAGCCCCACAGCCTTCGCCCTTAAAAGTGAGAATCCCCTGCGGCTGTAAATGTGAGCGTTTTGGGCGCGTGCGTGTGCTTCTATAAGCGCTTCTTACCTTGTTCTGCAGAGCAGCTGTGCAGAGCTGGCCTCGTGCAAATCGAGGAGGGGTCGCTGCAGCCTGGGCGCGAGCACGATGCAGCACTATTGATGTAATCATGGGAGGCGATTGGAGGCGGGAAAAACTCAGCCTCTCTCTCTCTCTCTCTCTCTCCGTCTCTCTCTCTCTCTCTCTCTCTCTCTCTCCGTCTCTCTCTCTCTCTCTCTCTCCGTCTCTCTCTCTCTCTCTCTCTCTCTCTCTCCATCTCTCTCTCTCTCTCTCTCTCTGTCTCTGTCTCTCTCTCTCTCTCCTCTCTCTCGGTCTCTCTCTCTCTCTGTGTCTGTCTGTCTCTCTCTCTCTCTCTCTCTTTCTCTCTCTCTCGGTCTCTCTCTCTCTCTCTCTCTCTCTCTCTCTCTCTCTCTCTGTCTGTCTGTCTCTCTCTCTCTCTCTCTCTCTCTCTCTCTCTCTCTGTCTGTCTGTCTCTCTCTCTCTCTCTCGGCAGGACACTCATGCAGCACTTCACATGATGGAGGAGCCCCGGCCTGGTGTATTTTTAACCCACTTATGAATTATGTAAAGGATTTTGGGGGCTTGTCTGGCGGACTGCAGGACGTTCTGAATACGCACTGCTGCACGTTTCCTATGAGCACTGCATGTCACCGTTTCTTAAGAGATCAAAGGGTGTTAAGAGGGGATTTGTCCCCCTTTACTGCAGTAACAGGCTCTGCTCTTTTGGGAAGGCTTTAGATATTGGAACATTGCTGTGAGGTCTGGATCACTTCAGCTCATCCCAAAGGTACTGGACGGAGCTGCATCTACAGAAAACCCCACAGCTAAAAGCTTGGGGATGTTCATAACTCTCCAGCTGACACTTGGCATTGGGCATGATGATCTTAGGCTCATGTGCGGCAGCTCCAAAGCGTCCTTTGCTATTGCCAGTGCTTGAAGCTGGGAATGCGCAGTTGAACACCTGTGTCAGCAGTGGGTGCACCTTAAAAGGAAATTACATACATTTTTCACAGTTTCTACATAATTATATCATTAATATGTTAATAAGATTAATATGCTAACAACATGTTAAGTCATTCAAAGTGGTTTGATGTGAAATTCTGCAATCTAGAGAAACTTAGAGTCACTGTTTTTCAAAGCGGTCATGATAGGTACCAAAAGTCTAAAGCACATAATGCCTCTGAGAAAAATATGCTGCCTGATTTAGGAATTTGATATTTTTTTGCTGAAAGTTGATAACGTTTCAGCCTTAAACACATTTGTTAATTAATTCATGGAGATGTACACACAGGATAAAAGATAAAAAGGAAAAAAGTACACAAAGAAACACATTTTTCAGAATTACCATTATCATAACTATTTTATTGTGCTATTACCATTGTATATAAAAACTAAGACGATATGTGTATTTTTATTTGGGTAGTAAATATGACTGTTATATTCCACTCTGAATTACAAGATATGGAGAAATTAAAAAAAACAGGAATTCCAGTTTTAAGTAGCTGAATTCATTCATCATTGTGGTTGCGTGGATGCTTCTGAAGAATGTAATTTTTACAGCAGCTTGTTACACTGCCAGCAACATGGCTCAAAAAAGTAGGGATGGGGCAACAAAGTTGTATAATACTAAAAAAAAAAAAAAACCCTGGTGTAATGTCTCACAAATAAGATTAATTGGAAACTGTGTCAGTAACGTGATTTGATGTAAAACGAGCTACCCAGAGAGGCTGAGTCATTCCGTAGTAAAGATGGGGAGAGGTTCACCACTCTGTGAAAGACTGTACATGGAAAAATGCAACAATTGAAGAATAATGTTTCTCAATGTAAAAGAACTTCATTATCTAAGACACATAATGTCATCAAACGATTCAGAGAATCTGGAGACAACTCTGTATGCAGATGACAATGCCGAAAACCAGTATTGGCTGGACATGATCTTAAGGCCCTCAGGTGGCACTGCATTAAAATAAGACACAATTCTGAAGTTGAAATCACTGCAAAGGTTCAGAAACATTTCCAAAAAACACAGTGTGGTCCTGAGCTCATTTAAGATGGACCGAGCTGAAGTGGAAAAGTGTCCTGTGGTCTACAAATTACAACAAAGTTTTTTTGGAAACCATGGACACCAAGAGGAGAGGAACCATCCGGCCTGTTTTCAGGGCAGAGTTCAAAAGCCCACATCCGTGATGGTATAGGAGTGCATTAGTGCACATGGCATGGATGAGTTGCACATCTGTGAAAGCACCATTGATGCTAATATACAGTGTCTGTCACCCAACCCATTTGCCCCGACGACAGTCATGAGAGGGTGGAAAGGACTCACATGCCAACAAAGCCTTCAAGTAACAGTGGGAAGTGGATGTCAGTCACTATAGAGTGTGAGAATGATGACAACCACAAGAGGCATGAGGATGCTGATGATGTTGAGCTGTTGAAATCCTATATCAAGCAAGAATGGAAGAACATTTCACTTTCAATACTACAGTGTTGGTCTACTCAGTTCCAAAAAAACCTTAGACTGTTAGAAGAAGAGATGATGCAACACTGTGGTAAACATGTCCCTATCCCAGCTTTTTTGAAATGTGTTGCTGGCAAAAGATTCAATACAATTACTCAGTTTCAACATTTGACATATTGTCTTTGTATTATTTTCAATTAAATATAGAGTTTAAATGATTTGCACATTGTTGTATTATATTTTTATTTACATTTTGCACAGCATCCAACTTTTTTACAAATGGGCTTGTACATCGAGGGGGTGATGTTGACAGGAAGTTACCAGAGAGAGCTTTTTTGGTTTCACACTTTGAGAACACTACAACCATTGAGTGTTATTGAGGTTGTTGTGCATCCTCTGTCTTTAATTAGTGGGGCATTGATTAAGGATCTTTTAAAAATCTTTTTTTTGGACCCTTCAGCAAGATAATGACTCCCAAACGGCCATCAAAATCCCCACAGAAATGGTTGCTGGAACACAGAATCAAAACTTTGCAATTGTCTTCTAGATCTAATACAAATGAAAACCTACAGTGTGTATTGAAGAGAGCAAAAAAAGCAAAGACCCAAAGATATCAAGGAACTGGAAATGTTCTCTATTTAGGAGTGTCCCAAGATCCCTCAGCAAGTGTTCTCCAACTTTTTAAAGCATCACAAATGCAGCGGTTATTCTAGCCATGAGAGGCTTTTCACTAAATATTAAGAAAATTTTGAAATCTATTAAGTAATTTTTTTTGTTCCAAGATAGTGTTAAACATATGCAGTGTACCCATTTGTTAAAGCCCCAAATATCTCTCACTGCATGTGTGGTTTATTAAATATATTAAATACTAAAATTTATTTTCATGAAGAACATCAAAAAATTTGAAGATGACCGTATGTACTGTAAAAAAAGCCTACACAGAGTCTCAGAGTGTGTTAAATGCACCTTTGCTAGCTGAACAAAGACACAATGAACAAATGTATAACATTACTCTGCTCTACTGGCTGAGGAGACCAAATCAACATGGTTTATGTCTCTGACTCACTGAGAATTTTCGCTGGTTTGCACAATGAACTGAGGCGTACACACGAAATGCACTTCTGATTTAATTACAGGAGTTTAGCCCAGTGAACTCAATAAAATAAAAAAATAAAAAAAAACATTGTAACAAGCTACACAAGGCACAATAAAGACAATCTGTTGGGTAAGTGGGTAAGCTGGGTAAGTGAAATTAAACTGCTGAAGACTTACTATACTCTATATACTAAGTTACTATGGCAAAAAAAGAATGAGTAAAATAAGAGAAGCTATTATGTCAGTTCAGATGCTATAATGATTGTCCTGCATAAGAACCCTTTGCTTGGCATATAGTTATGTGAAAAAAAAAAGTGCCCATTTAGGGTTCGTAGGCTGGAGGGTGATCACAAGCCCCAACATCCTTTCCAGTCAGGAGAGCATCATGGCTGCCATAGCACAGCTGGTCAGATGTCTGCACCTTTACCACCTGCAATCCACCACAACAGACGCATAAATTACAGCAGTCACATGCATTGTTGTCAACATTATATGTGTACAAGCCATAACACAAGGTTTATATATGGTCATACAGTGTGTGAACCATTTCTGCTGACGTAAGCTTATACCTACTGACACCCATTCACGTTACAAAATCAATAGAACAGTGCTCTGTGCTACAGGACAAAATGGTGAAATGCAATGTTGGGGGGTTCCAATTTAAAGACTCCTGGCACTAAGAAATGTGTTTTTTTTATGAATAACTCCTCTTCCTGCTTACGACTGATATTCATGCCAAATGTATTACTACAGTGCACTAGACTGCTATAGTATATAGTTCACATTTTTACACTGGAAACAGACTTTCTCTGTGGGTGTGAAAAAAAGTCATTTGTGGGGCACTATGTAGTGGTTTAGTGTTGTATTTCACAAGTGAGCTTACAGATTACAATGTATTTCACAAGTGAGGGAAGATTACAATGTGGTGTTAGGAAACTTGCATACAGACCACGCTTGCACTTAACATAGCTTACTTGCTCTTTGTTCCAACATTGTTTAAACTGTGCAGTAAACTGTTGGAACAGATGAATGACATGGGTCAACTGGGTAAAATTTATATTCCACATGCATCAAATAAATTCTCACATGTTGTACACTGCTCTCCCTGCTGAAAAAAAACAGCAGATACCAGCATGAATTACATCTAGTGCTGATCAGGTGCTGGTTGACCAGCATACTGGCATCCAAAACACAAAATATTCTGGTTTTGCAGGTGACCAGTAATTTGAAATGGTCATTTCAATATGATACAGAACTAATCAACCAACAATAGTACCTGACATAATACTCTTGCAGCTGAATGCAATCAAATCCCCAGAGCAATGTTCCAACATCTAATGTAAAGCCTTCCCAGAGAAGTAGATGCTGTTACTGCTCTTTATTAATATCCTTGATTTTCAAGGAAATATTGGATGAGCAAGTGTCTACAAAGTTTGGACACACACTGTATGTACCCAGTATTTTGTGTTACAAGTAAGGTGAAAAGTGAAATAGTAAATTAAAATGCATGTTTCATTGCAAAGAAAAAGCATCAAGCAACAATGTTTCTATTCTTGCAGTTATTTAACATTATTAACATCACTAACATAAACAATATTATACTACATAAGTTTATTCCAATAAGCTTAATGTATTATAAATTTGACTTTTTGCTTTAATTTCAATATATTTATAAAGATTTCTTTAAAAATACTCTTCATGCTTCACAAATGTGATTGGCTTTTCATGTGCACATACTATAAGCAGAGCAAAAAATCATGAGTAAATGTTAGGGTCCTGAGTCATGGAAGCAGCACGGAAAATTATTGGTTAATTCCGCCTTACCATTTTGGTCTCAGAGGCTGGACGGCTGGCCTTGCAGGAAAAGACGACAAGTGTGATACAGACACACACCTCCAACACAGAAAAAACTAACAGCACACCATTCAGTCCATCCTGTATAGTCTACAGAACACAAACACAAGAAAGGAATGACAAATATGACTCAGGCAATCAACTTTAGTTATACAGGAAGCATGGCTGTGCTATAAACTACCCACTTTAGAAAAAGCCTTTGTGCACATCTGGCATTTGAGCACTGTTACAATAAAAGTAACAATGCAGCAATTAGAGGAGTTTTAAAGACACATGCTTCCAAGTAGGGGTGGGAATCTTTAGGCACCTCACGATTCGATTTGATTATGATTCAGAGGGCTGCATTGCAATTATAAAACGATTATATTTTTCTATACAGGATTTATTTTTTTCTCACTGTGTGATGACTTGGTACTTTTAAAGTATTTGTAATGATCTGTAATGAATTTTCCATTTATTTATTAATAAAACAAAGTGAACAGGAAGGCTCTCAATATTCACTGCTTTTGCTTGGAGCACATTAGCAAGCAAGTAAGCAAAGTTTATTTATATAGCGCTTTTTACAACAGGTGTTGTCACATAGCAGCTTTACAGAAAAATCTGTATTAAAGAAAGAAAGAAAAGAAAAATCTGGGTCCAAGCCCCCATGAGCAAGCCAGTGGCAACAGTGGCAAGGAAATCTCCCTAAAAGAGGAAGAAACCTTGAGAGGAACCAAGACTCAGAACCCATCCTCCTCTGGTTGACACCGGATAGCAAACATTGTTACTATGAAGCAAAAAAACCAGAAAGCGGTGGCTAATTTGATTAGCTTATGATATAATGCAGCAGCAGCAACAGCGGTGGTCAAGCCGATGGCTGGTGAGCAGTGGCACCCGATCAGGGCAGAAGGCTCCAACAGCATTAGATGCACAGGATGGGCATTAGACGCTGCTGCCACTCATCTGCGATAAAATGCACAGTTACAGTGAAATAAGATCCAGTGGCAGTGGATGTCCATGCAGCACAATACAGCCAGCCTACCCGTTTTCTTTAGTGATTTTATAACTTCGGATTTGGTCTCGTTGTAGAGAGTTGGGGGGGGGTCACTGTCAGTTAAATATCTGTGAGACCGGACGTGTGGAGAGATGGAGGAGTAGATAAGTAGCGCACTACTTTGGTAGGTAGCTACAAATTTTTGTGTAGCTACAAATTTTTGTGTAGCTTTAGCAAAAGTTTTCACTATAAGTTCGCCACAGCCTTCAGAAATTTCTCAAAAATGAATCACATAATGCAAACGTTCACTGGGCTAGTGACGATTGTGCAATCTTGACTGAGGCGTGGACAACTCAAACAGGCAGGCACTCGCCCCATGCGCTGATGACCCCTTACTAATAGGCTTAACTCAGGGATCGCAACCGAAATGTTAAGAAGAGCCGTTTTGTCCTTTCAACAAAAATTGAACCCTTATGTCCATTTACCCTCTTGGCTGTAAGTATATCTCAGCATGTGCTGATGTTCTAGTATAGGCTGAAAATATAAATGCAGACTTACTTTGCTCTGCTTTAACCTTTAGCTCAGCTGTAGCTGCTTTTCTCGCATCTCAAGAAACATTTCTGTGAGTTTTTCTGTAAAATGTCTCTCAATGTTTGACTTTTTGCGAGGCTGAAGTCGCTTCTCATCCTCCAGCTTCTCGTTCGAATTGTCCTGTTCCACCTTAAATAGTGTCTGAGGTGGAACCGGACATTCGAAAGAGAAGGAGAAAGAGAAGCTGTCCTTCTCAAATCTCTGTCTTTTGCGTTTTCATCATCTGTGTTGCTGTATGTCCAGCAGTCTGCAAGTCAGTCTTCAGCTTTAAAGGTTGGTGAATTATCAGTTATGCATTAAATCCAGCATTTAAGACCATTTATTGTGAAAACTGTGGTAGTACTGTGTGTTATAATGATTTTACAGTACAGGAGGATTATGTTATTTTACCTAAAAATCTAGTTCTGCTGTGGAGCCGCAACAGCAACAGTGGAGAGACTATTCAGGCCTGATTCTCACTGCAAACAGAGATACAGTCACTGTTGAGAATTTTGAGGCTAAAGTGTTGCTGAAGTTTAACAAGGACTCTGAATGTCACATCTGTGTATACACCGATCAGGCATAAAACTATGACCACCTCCTTGTTTCTATGCTCATTGTCCATTTTATCAGCTCCACTTACTATATAGCTGCACTTTGTAGTTCTACAATTACAGACTGTAGTCCATCAATTTCTCTAAATACTTTATTAGCCCCCTTTCACCCTGAAAATCGATTTTTGACATTTGTGACTCGATTCAGAATCGTGATGCATCCAAGAATCGATTTTTTTCCCACACCCCTACTTCCAATTCTAGACAAACTAAACTACTGTGCACAATGCAGGATCAGTACTTTTTACAAAAAACTTTCTGTACCCAGAAAACAACACTGCAGACAGCAATGGGTTTAGGACACTCACAGTGAATCGCATTGCCATATACCAGTAATCCCAGTACCCCCTGTAGGAAAAATCATCCAGATCAGGTCTGATGGCAAGCTCAACGCAGAAGTAGCAGATGCCTGAAATGGACAGCAGTGTGCCAATGATGTTCAGGGCCAAAGTGCTTTTAATCTGAACAGGAAAAAAAAAAACAAATAAAATATCACCATATATCATTTTAGAGCATTAAATTTTATGAAGTGTGATACAGGAACTTCAAATATATAAAAAGGTGAAAAAATAGACAGGAAAAATTGTAAGAAGAGTAACTCAGGAAGCTTGATGAAATCACTGCATTGTAACTTTGTTAAAAACCACAACCACAACCGTTTATCCTATGATTTGCTGAGTGAATCACTTACAAGGCGAAGAGAGGTTCCCTTGTGTGCAGCCAAAGTTACAGATCCACAGATGATACACTAGAAAAAAAGAGTAAATTGTTTAATACTTCATTTCTGTAAGCTCACTATCTGTGCTTATTAACTTGATATTTCCAGATTAAATCAAATGAAACCCATGGCTTGAAAACAGAAGATGATGGCGTAACAGTAATCATCACTGAAATTACAGGATAAAAAGAGTAAATAACTGAATTTAAAGGATAATAAGATTTAACTTATTTAAAAGAGTAAGTCAGAACTTTTTTAATGCTTGTTGTGGAGAAAAAGACCATAATATAGTGAAACGACATGAAACTAAGATAATCCATTGGTTACTGTCATTTTTTTAACAGAGAATATAATCACATTTGTGGGTTTCTTTGATCGCTCTGGCAGCCATCTTGAGTGTTTTTTCTGCATGACCCTCTGTCTGGAGGGTCATGCAGCCCTAACACCTTATCCTACCCCTCTATCTCGATGAAAATTGGGACATCCTATTCCTAGTCATGAACGTGCAAAATGGAGGGCTAAAGGTTAAGTGGCAGGGGCAAGAGGTGTGAACACTCACCGATATTCCAAGACCCAGGGGGACTTCTCCATGTTGCGTACCTGCGACCAAAGTAATTATTCCCACAGCAATCATCACAAACCCAACGAACACCTGCAGAGTCTATCAGAAGACAAAACAAAAAATAAATTAAAACATATTTTTATACAGTATTATATAATTATAATACAATGTATGGTTATTATATAAGTGTTATAATAGTAATAACAATGACTGCATTATTATTTCTGTGTCGTTTTGTTAGTGATATTACTATTATTAGCATTACAAATAAATTTCCTTTTTTAAAATCCTGTGATATAAATTTGAGCTCATATTCTCCACCCCTATGAGCTAATCAGCCAAGCAGCACTGCTTAGATGTAATGCTAGGGTTTAATTTCTTTTCCAAAGAGTACAGAAGCCCACAAGACGAAACTCTGGTGCTTTTTTGACAACCGCTGCTAGATGGTGCTGCGATAGCTCTGCCGACATTTTGGACTGAAAACGCCAAACAGAACAGAAACAACATTCATGTCATGTCAAATTTATTTCTGTAAATGAGATGACGATCTTGTTCCTAAACTATGATACTAATTCAAGTATAATAAATGAGGTTATGAAACTGTTATCCTTGCTAGCCAAATTTCATATACACAGATTCAGTGTCATGGCATCCTAATTTTAGGCTGTCCTGCAGTGACGAATGTTTTACGATTCCTTATTTCGAACTAAAGCTAAACTATTACAAGCTAAAGCTAAACAAAGCTAAAAAGACATCATTTCTATGTCACGGTTGGCTCCTCCTACTACTCAATGTGCTTTTTCTGTTTACTTTTTGATTGTCCACGTGCATTTGTTTTTTCCATCTAGTCCGGCCCCTTGTTTCGTGACTTGTCCGCCCCTGATTGTGCCCATCTGTCCCTCATCATCCCTGTTATATTTAAGCCCTGTGTTTGCTCCTTGTCTTTATTGTTTCTTGTTTGAGGTTTGACCCTGGATTTGCCCTTAATAAAAGTGGCTTATCTCCACATACGTGTCCGCCTCTTCACTCCGCATTACATTCTGTTCAATGAAATTAATTAAAAACACTGCACTGAGCAACCTAGATATGCATGTATGACATATACTGGCCAAATGTATTATTAATTTTAACGTTTTATTTCCTTTTAAATTATTAATATTTTATTTTCTTATTGTAATATGTTACTTGTTATTTCTGGGTGGATGCATTATCCTTGATTTTAATAGGTTTAGTATAAATTTGCATGTTTAATTCTTCCTATATGTAATTGGAGCTGTACATTTACCCCTAACATGATTTAAGATACAATTAAAAAAATAAAAATGGTACATGAAAACAGAACCCACAGACAATTTGTCAAATAAGAGAGAATCAAAGAAAACAGTACTTGGTAATAAACTGTAGAAGTTACAAGTGTAACAGTAAATAGTCTTTCACTGTTTCCCCAAACACTCTGACATGTAATTATTCACAAACGTGGAGAAATTATTAAAGTGGGAGTTTTTCAAATCGTCAGTAAATTGTATGAGAAGGTCTAATATTCTATGCTAGTTTTTGTTTCTATGAGTTTCAAGCATTAACATGTAAAACTGTTCAGTAAAATCTCTGTTCTATTAAAAGAAAGACAACATTCAGTGTTCATCCAAACACCAGCATCAGCTGTAATTATAATACGCTTATTTACAATATTTTTCATTTTTCAATGCAGGATATTTCTGCTGCTGTGCTCGGGTGTTGCCATGGAGCGACCAGTTAGCTTTCACTTCTTGTTAATTCTTAAGTAATACTATTTTCCTTTAACTTTTTAAGTTAAAAAAGCTTTCTTTGTGAAAGACTACAATTTTTAATTATTATTTTATCCATTTGGCGCCATTCACTGTCAGTAACTAGGGACTCTCTCGCGGGCGCCCTCTAGTGTTCCATCTGCATGAACACATCATTTTACTCCATGGCAAGGACTCAAGGATTTATTATGAACGACTGCACTTACCCCCAGGGCCACGGGCTCTGCTTTCAGGAACAACCTGGTCATGTGAGGCAAGCTTGACTTCATCTGGCTCTCTTTGCTCTCAGTAGGACATGGAGGCGCAGGGGTGTCCAGAGGGATGATGTGGGTCACCACCCGAACTCCATGAGCAGCAGCAGTCACGGATGTGGCCATTTCCCAAGATTACGGGATCCAAACCTGTAAAAAAAATCGACACTCGACACTTCCAGCACTGGGTGCACACTGACATTTATTTCGGGGTTTATTTCTGCTAAAACAACATTCCTCTAGCATTTAGGCTTGGCGAATAATCCTCAGGAGAAAATCAGGCCCAGGGCTTGACGTTTTTACGCATGCGCGTAATCACAGGAGGAGCACGTCGGTTTCATCTGTGCTACTTTACGCTATTAAACGCTTAAACGGTCAACCCGTATACACGTCTTATATCTTCATGATGATCTTCAGTTTTATTCAAAATAAAACAACAACTTTGTCTTTACATTCGTAACAGCAACAATAATTCAAGGTAATCTTGAGCGCAGGTTTAGTTTGTCTCATAATAAAGACATTTCAAAAGTAGGTTTCTAGACAATACAGACAAAGGCCTGTTGAGCAAACCTACCAGTGCGTTTATACCTCCAGAAGTATGCTCGCTTCCATAACCTTAACTAATGTTAAGTTTGGGAAACTACAGTGTACTATCGTTTCAACGCATATATATATATATATATATATATATATATATATATATATATGCAATAGTGTAGACTGTAAGCACATTGATAATCACTGTCATGCTTAACTATATGTCCAGTTATAAACTATAATTTCTCAAACATTTAAATAACCATAATTCTTTTATTTTTATTTTTACAACAGGGCCAAGGAAAATGGCTGAGCCAGTAACCTTCCCAGGTTCTTTCTGAAACTGCGTGGGCAGCAGTGGCCATTTTGTAAGATTAGGCTTTATCAAAATACAAAATACAATAAAAAATACTGCTTTATCGGTGCTTAGTTATAGATCCATCATACAGCGCTTATGAACCACGCTTTGGCGTTTCAGTGTCTTTATCACGACCTGAAGACCTGCTTTACGAGTAAAAAGCGCATCTTTGTTGTCTTTAGTTCAGATCTGTAACAGGAACGGTCAACAAAACTAGAGCGCAGGTGTCGTTTCTCTCTCTGTCATTTTAGCAGTGATGCCGACTCAGACGAAGCCTTACAGCTTCTGCCAAACTCACCTGTGCTTTAACGCCTCCAGAAGTTACCGTATTATTAATCTTAGCCGCGTATAACCGTCGCTACTGTTTAGTTTCGGTTTAGTTTTCAGTCTTCATCATATACGGGAACTACAGGGCCGTGTCTGAATAGATGGATAAACCAGCCTTTCCCGTCTGCTTTCACTAGTTCCTGATCTAAAGCCCACGGTCTCGCTAAACATAACGTCTGATTTAAGACGCCTGCGGATCCACATGACTTGTCGATCAGGTAAAATCAAGGGCAAGACAACTGAAAGCAAGTTTTACTGAACTACTGGGACGCAGCCCAAATCCTAGGGAAGAATATTAACTCCTTTGGAGCCACTGGACTTCGCACAGAGTAATTCCCCAGCACGTCACTAACTCTAGTGTTTTAAGATCATCGTGCAAAAGACCGTTTGCATTTATTACAAAAATGATTTATTGATACAATTTTACATTAAGTTAAAATGAAACATATGTGTATGACCATCATGTGCGCACTGAAAAAGGAATATTAAAATATTTATTCTGGACGAAACTGCAAGTTTTCACAGTCTTACGTGTGGAAAACATCAGTGATTTTAAGCTGTAAAGGACAAAAGATTATATGTTCCTTTGAGCAGTAGCTTCATTTCCTTTCTGCAAATATTTCCACATGTGTTCCACAAGTTTGGCTGTCGAACCATGATCTTGACTTTACTGCTTTACTCTCAGAAAGAAATCTCATTTAAACGTTTAAAAAAGCATAATTTTTAAACTTATTTCGCAACACAGGAAACACATTTCTCAATGTTCCGAAAACACTGTGTCCGTGGCCCGCTGACATTTTCATGTCCTTTGAAAGACTTCCAAAACTTCTGCGGACCACAAAGCTATGAAAAGGTTGTTCTTCAAAAGTCCCTGGTTATGGAGGAAAGTGGTAACCTCTTTTAGACTTTAGCAGTTCAGATGACAGTAATTTCAAAATTTAACTCTAGTTTTTGTTGCATCTTTATGCATCTACAGATTACTTAAGGTGTAGTGATAACCCAACGTCGTGAGCAGGCAAACATTCAGGGTCAGCAGGATCAGTATTGTGGCTCTTCCTCCACCACAGCAACGCCCCAACAGCAATCACAAAGAGGCATATGGCCAACAGAGAGGAAACAGCAACCAGCTCGTTATAGTAGATCTTCTGATGCATAATTGTGTCCTCATACAAGTCCGGTACAGGTATCGGCTCCAGCCCAGAACAAGATGAGGATGTCTGGGAACGAGAGGAAGTCTGTAGTTTCAGAGAGATGGCTGCAGTCTGCTGAAAGCCCTGCTCTTCAGTTACACAGAAGTATTCCAAGGCAGTGCTGGGAGTGACAAAGAAGATCAGGCTACCATCTTCATGCTGCAGATAGAGGGACTGGGGTAAGGTGCTGTGATTAGGGAACCTCCAGCTCACTTTGGCCTGTCTGGAGCTTGAGTAACATGGCAGCATGACCAAGCGGTAAAGCTGGACCGACACCACCTCTGGAGGACATAAAAAGAGACACATAGTTTAATGTAGAATGATTTGTAGACCACTCATTTTCGTATGCAAAGTGCAATAGAAAGCTGAAAGTAAGTCAGGTCGGGCGTATTTACTTCGGACAAGTGCACTACTCCTATCTGTCAAGTTTTTACATTGCTCTTCAGCATTGCCATTCTCTATATCCTGACGTATTGAGACGTTCCTTAAACAAAGAAAGAGAAGAGAAAGAGATAGGGGACACTGCACACATTTGACTCATTACTTACAACATGTCAAATAAAAGGCACCAGTGATGAACAACGATCATTATATGTGCCACACTAAAGAAACGTCTTTGGTGATTTTCTCAGTGAACTCACAAATCAGGCTTCATATCAGACACTGGGATGCAGGCTTTGCCCAGCAAGTCCCAGCCACAGAATGGATCCCGAGCCAGCACACACTCAGCACAACTTGAGTAGAAGGAGCAGTTAGACACAGGTACCCTGATCACACCTTCGGACGAGCCCACAAATACCACACCCTGTACAGGACACACCAAACTATTTGTTATGGTCAAATGTAAGTAGAGAACATCTGTTACACCAGCTCTGCATAAGTTCAGTCGTATGCTGGTTGTAACATAAGTGTTTACTAAGTTCAGGTTCATGTATTACTAAATCCAAATGAGTTGCACCACACAAACTACTTTTCAATGTTGAGCTTAGTAGTTACTAAACATTTACACCTCCCCCTGAGCAGGTGTAAGTTTTAGAAAACCATCAGAAATCACATAGAAAGAACATAAAAGACCACTTCATGACTTAAAGTGGATGTGTTGGAAGCTGGGAAAACACTAAAATATGCAGGACAGGGTACTTCAGGACCAAGAGTAACACATTAACTAAACCTGACAATTAACTGATGGGTAAAATGAAGTGTACCTGAGAGGGTAAAGCACCAAACTGTGCAGGAATACTCTATAACAGGGGTGCACACCTCCAGTCCTGGAAGGCTAGTGTCCAGCACAGTTTGGTGCCTGCTCAAACACACCTGATTACACTTATCTGTTAATTGGCAGGTTAGGTATGTGTGTTTGAGAAGGGAAACCTCCAAACTGTGCTGGACACCGGCCCTCCAGGACCAGAGTTGTGCACTCCTGCTCTATAATAATAAATAAATCACAATAATAATAGAAAGGAATACCACATATACTACTATACTAAATAGGCTGCCAACATAAGGCACCTACTAGAAGTGCATTCATAAGTGTTTTCATTTTCATCTTTTTCATTCATTTTTGGATGTGGCCATTGTACTAAAGGGGTAGGTAATGCAGATATTCCACCCTCCTTTTACCTACACTCTTAAAAAAGATGGTTCCTCAAATGTTCTTCTATTGCTATGACCAGAAAAGGTTCTTTTGTTACAATGTTAAGCTTGCAACAAAAGAGGAACCCTTTTTGGTGCCGTATAGAATCATTCTCAAAAATGTTCTATACAGAACCATATAGAACACATTCTCCGTCAATCTGAGTATAGCCAGGTGTGATGCTGCAGAGGTTGCTGTTATAAAACGATGCTCACACTGGGAGTAGAAACAAAATAGAAAAATTGCCTATATCTCAGACTGAACTGAGGTAAAGACTGCATCGCTACTTTATCAGGTACACCTATCTAATAGCATGTTGTGCCACCTTTGGCCTTTAGGACCAATTTTGAGGTTTCTCTGTCAACTGGAGACACACTTTCTTACTCTTCCCCGACAAAAATGATGCCTAACATGGTTTTTGGTTGTTGTAGCCCATTCGAGAAAAGTGGTGCTTTCTGAGATGAAGTTCTGCACACCAGTTGCCCATCTGTTTTCATGATTATCATCATTGATCTTTGATCTCTATGATCCTTATTCACAAGCTCAAACTTTTGAAATGATTTATCAATATTCTGCGACAGCTTCAAGTGGCACATGTAGTGCTAACCACTGTGCCATGTTTAAAGTCATTAAAAAAACTCTTGATTCGCACTTCCCACCACTGAAGATTAACTGATGCTAAAATTGCTGGTCTGCTTGATTTATACGACACATCGCAGGACATGTCAGAATGTACAATCTACAATGTAAAAAATATGTATATGCTAAAGCAAATAAGATTAGACATAAAAGTTATGAGAAACTGTGACGTACCTTTGTAACAGAAAGAAGGATACTTTTGACAGTTTGTGGTTGTTTGAAAACCTGGATCTCTTCAATGATGTGGAATCCGTTGTTTTGTAGCACAACTTTGTGAAGTAATCCAGTCTCTAGAGAAATATTTGCAACATGGGCATGAAAGTCTTCAAGTAACTTAATAATGAAGAGAAAAAGATAATGACTATGTACTAAAATAGTTGTAGCAGATTTCTACCAGTAAGCAGATAGAGGACAGTGTAAATGTGACCACTGGCAGCCTGGACTGTTTGTGCTGTGATTCGACTGTACAGCACTTCGTTGGTTATGAGAAGCTGCTTATTTCCCTCGGATTTCACACTGGTAGCGGTCAGGAAGGTTTTCTTTACTAAGTTCAATGTGCTGTCAGTGTCATTATGTATCCCACACTGCAAAAAAAGTCTGAATAATTAATTTGCTAAGATGGAAACTAAGTCATCCAGAGTGGTTGTAAAATGTTACTTTCTAGAGAAACATACCACGCCAGAATTGTTCACAGGGGTGGAGAAAGGAACCAGATATCTGGCCTCCAAAAGCTACCTCACAGAAAGTTATAACACAAAATGGTTTACAATACTATGCCTTAGAAATTATTTTTGATAGCCATCAAAAAGCCTACCAACCTCATCTCCTTCTTGCCCTCCTTCCCTTCTCTACCCCACTATTACCCTTTGGCCTCCTTTAAGGCCTGACTATGTTTGTTCTATGTACCTCATTATTTGTAAGTCGCTTTGGATAAAAGCGTCTGCTAAATGTAATGTAATGTAATGTAATGTAATGTAATGTAATGATAGTTTTGTGAAAAGGTTTTTGACTAAAATCTATTTTTAAAATCTATGCAGAATGACAAAATAGTCCCCAAAGGAAACTGAGATTTTCCTCTTCTTTTTTTTTTTATCACAAGCAACATTACCTATACATAGGCAACATATGTAGGCTCCATGGTGGTTTATGTCACAACCATTATGAAGATAAAACATTGGTAAGTTTCTCTACAATTAACCATTTGACATCAAACCACTATGGATGACTAAATTTATATTTAAACATTTAAACTACACTGCAATTTTGAAAGTTTACATTGTCAGTAAAAAATATTTGAGATGGGTAAAATGCAGGAAAACAAGATGTAGCCCACTTTACTTTGCCCAGCTTGGAGTTTGGATTAGGTTGTTCCCTTTGGTAGGTTTCTGCAGTGTAGGTTTTGTAGGCTCCAGAGAATGCTGCTTTAATGCTTCCTAGTGTAAAAGCACACACTGCAGTCGGACTGGATCCTAGAGCCCTAAGAGACAAAGAGATAAGGTAATGGAAGGATAAACACACAAAGTTAAGACATGACTTCCAGAAATCTGGAGAATGAAGGAAATACTATGAGTTATTAGCTGTGTGTGGACCATTGAGATGTGAAGATGCCATAGAACCGTGTATTATCAGGCAATTCATCATCTGCTGGTGGCATCATTACAATGTCCTGGAGCAAATTGAAAGGCAGCTGCTTCTCTGTCTGGCATATGAGCTGGGACTTAGCAAATGTTGTCCAGCTCTTTTGAAGGACTCTCTCCCCTCCATTGTCATCCTGCAAAATGATTCTTAAATGTATCACATTGATGACATAAAAGGAAGTTCGATACTTCAGCAAAACAGGAATACAGAATAAAAACAACCAGGTTTTAGCCCCATGCCGTTGCCACAATCAGTGCATCATTCAGTGGTCATTCAGCTAACTTGGATATTCCTAAATTATATTGATTAATAATTCCCCCCACCCCTGTAACTCTGTAATCAGATTACCTAAGACACTGTTGTTTCACTGTCTGTATAAGAATTTTTGTTTGTGACTCTGTGTTGAGGTGCTAGTGAGCAATGGGGGCATTAAAAGGAAGGGGAATTTGCACTTCTCCACAAAGATGGCCGTGCTGAGATAAACCAGACAAATTGAGATAAAACTGCAGCCCTTTTCATATATATATATATATTTTTCATATATATATATGAAAAAGGCTGCATATATATATATATATATATATATATATATATATATATATATATATATATATATATATATATATGAAAAAGGCTGCAGTTTTATATCAGTTTTATTTGTCTGGTTTATGTCAGCATCTCAGTCTTTGTGGAGAAGTGCAAATTTTTCATATTAAAGGGGTTTTAAAGGGGTTTTAAAGGGTTATATATATATATATATATATATATATATATATATATATATATATATATATATATAAAACGGTGTACGATTGTTGCTTCTGGTTTTGTAAATCATTCACATTTCTGTCAAAATACAACCACAATTCCAAAAAAAGTTGGGATGCTGTGTAAAATGTAAATAAATGTAAATAAAGTTAGAATGCAATGATTTGCAAACCTCATAGCATATTTTATTAAATATAAGAACATAGAACACAAATCAGATGTTGAAAGTGAGACATTTGACCATTTCATGAAAAGCATTAACTTGTTTAGAACTTAATGGCAATAACGTATCTCAAAAAAATTGGGACAATTTGCAATCAGCTCACATGACTGGGTATAAAAAGAGCATTTTAGAGAGGCAGAAAGCATCCAAACTTTTTTGGAATTGGGGTTGTACAGTTGCGCCCTATACCAGGAATACCAAGACGGCACAAAGTGAGAGACGTGTGTGTGCATGTGCAAGAGAGGAGAGAGAGAGAGAGCAGCGGGCAATGTCATGGCTCTCACTATGCACTACTGCCCTCTTTCCCAGTTGTTTAGCAATTTAAGTTGTGTTTATTGTTGTTGCTATATTGCTGTTGAGGTTTATTGTGTGTATTTGTGTTTATGCCTGTTTTCCTCTTTTGTATACACCTACTGTTGTGTAGTTTTCTCCCCTCCAGTGTTTTGCTTAAAGCAAGTTGGTTTTTACCCACCTATTACTTTTCAGTGTTATAAATGTGAGATACATCAAAAATTCAGATTTTTCTGTTCAAGATATATTTGTAATTCAGTAAATATTCACACCCAGAAAGCACAACACCACATCCATTTCAGTCCCATTTGATTTAGCTGTATTCACTTGAGGATAAGGAGAAAAATGCTTACTGTGCAAACTTGGGCCACACGTGACACAAAGAATCGCTCCGTGTAGCTGTACTCTGCTGCCTCTTCCCTGAAGAAAAACAACACCTTCCCCTCACTGGGAATGTAAGAGGAGCTGATGAACGTAGGATCTGAGACAAACAGAAAGTGCACTTATTTTGAAGAATGAGAAGTCATTTCATATCATCGTCATAGTTTAGGGTGCATGCAGCACACCGGGAGCAGGTTTTAAATCTCATGCTGACAGGAGCTAGAAGACAAACCACTGAGTTTTTTAAAGGTAGTGTCAAGGTTTAAGTTGTTTCTTCCTTTGCTGAAATGTCGCGAGATGACGGGTGTGCTTCCAAAATAGTCCTCTGTTGTGGTAGTATACAGCTCTCCATCTGTGGACAGAGGTCATGAAAAGAGTGCGATTAATAGACATACATATGGCCATGTTTTACAATTAGGTGAGTCAAAATCAGCCAGAAAATGCCTTTCTGACCCCAATAACTGCTCGTTTTATGGTCACTTTTTATGCTCAATACTTTCTCTACACAAACATAGTGACAAGTATGTCATTTGCAAGATGTCATATAGATGGTGCTGTGAATCCACATAACCAAATACACCCTCACCAACAAAAACAGCTGTGTTCCTCTCAGATCCCTTGTAAGGACAGACACCTTTGGCAGACTGTGCTGCCCTGCTGACTGACAGACTATCTGCAGTCTAAGAGAGAGGTACAGAATGGAAGTTACACCAGGACATAAGTAAATAAGAAAATTTGTTACTTAAACAACAGAACTTACAAGAATTATGTCTTCAGGTTTAAATGCAAATGACCCACAGGCATACAAATGAGTGGAGTTGATAAACTGCAAGATCCGGACAAAATTGGCACAATTCTACAGACAGCGAGGGAAACAATGTTAGTCTATTGGAGAAAACATTTATTCAGTAACCTCAGTTTGACCTTGCGTTTCACCACCTGCTACCAGAATACCTCTTGACATGTCGAAAACTGAGTTAGATAAATTATCAAGAAATTACAAAAAAAAATATATATAATATTGTACTCATTATTTAATAACTTCTTAGTGTTCCCTCAAAGCTTGGAATATTGAATAAAAAAATCTTAAAACACCTTCTGGTATATTTATAGTGCTATAAGCCTACAAAGTATACATTATTGTAGAATAAAACTAATTTTATTTTAGTGATTTCAAACTTTTTAACACCTGTATACACAAACACTTTCCACAAACATCAGCTCATCAGCATCATAAACAAATAATTACAGTATACACACAGTTAATTACAGTACACACAAGCACCACACACATATTTGGTGAATTTAAAATGTGTTGTTTCTGTATCTGGCTCTGTGATTTAGCACCCAATGTTGCCCAACAAAATATGTGCAGAGGCAAAATAACAAATCCTAATAATTTGAATGTTATTCATTTTAAGTGTGTGGTAGAAGTTTTCTGAAACATGACCTAGATAAAGAGAGAGAGTAAAATTAGCCTACTGTTAATTATGAGGTGTGTTGTAATGTTGCAACATTACAAAAACGTCCATAAACCTTTTTCCAACTACTGGGTGCTTCTAAAGCGAGGATAAGAAAATAAACAGGTGGATGCATGAATGATAATGACAACAAAACACACCACACCTTCTCTGAAGTCTGACATCTGAAACCATGTTTTGGTGTCCAGTCATACTGTAAAATACAATCTGAGGTTATTTTATGTAGTGCTCTTTCTTTAACATTAAATATTGCTGAGTAAATGTTGTTTTCTGAAGAAGTCATTGAACAAAACAGTGACATTTTAAGAAACAAACACTAGCTGTGTTTATCTGTTAAAAGCCTTTGTTTGTTTTTTTTCTTTTCTTTTAAGTGCTATACGTCAGCACCTTGTTTTTTGGTGTAATGACATGAGGCTGACTGACATCCAATGAGAGCACAGCGTTCTTAACCCCAACAAACAGAGTGGCAGCATCTGGACTGAGCAGCAGAGCTGTGGTGTTCTGCACATCAGATGTTTTGTATGTGGACAGCACACGGCCTGGACTTCCTGTTAAACAAGAACAGCATTTTCTATGTGAACATTTCAGTTACCACCACTATTGGTATTGTAAAAAGGAAAGCTGTGGATCAACTTGGTTGACGTCTGGGTAACCATGTAAACCACTTTACTGCAGAAGTGCCATCTGACCAATGTTCATATTTTCAAAAGTAGCTCCAAACAATATCCCTCCCTAATAAACATTTGTTTAGAAGTGTGTAAAAGGGAAATTGAAACACATTTACACACACCAATACTTAGAAACATAACTGCAATTTTTAAAAATTATTTACTATATTTGATCAAAAATAGCTATTCTATATTGTGCAATGCTTATCCCCCTGAAACTACTTTCAAAAATAAAACACTTAAGTACTTTTGTGTGTGCATGTCTGTATATGTGTATTTGTTAAAAATATATCACATACTAAATAGCACAATAAAATCATTTTACATTTTCATAGAAAATTCCCAGACTACACCAGACTACATGAACACTGGCATTACATAGTATTTCAACATTTCAACATCTAACACAGAAAGACTGTAGCAAAATTGACATTGAGAAAATAGCAAAAAATCCCAACAGTCATTGGGACAGACAGACAGTCAGACAGACAGACATATACATCCACACACACGATCAGGCAACTGGCCTGACTGCATGTCTTTGGACTGTGGGAGGAAACCCATGTAGACATGGGAGAACATGTAAACTCCACACAGAAAGGTGGTCACTCGGCTGGGAATCGAACCCAGGCGACAACCGAAACAGCCCTTAAGAAATTATTTTATTGTTCAGTCAACATAAGTGTATTTTTTATTACTGATATTCAAAAATCTAGGGCTAGGAAAAATTAAAATATATAAATGGATTTCAATAAATTTCTAAAATTGCAATTGTAAACACTTCTTCTGCAGGAAGATCCAAACAAGTTGTATTACATATGCACCAACTGGCCACTTCATTATGTCCACCCACCTTGTATCTACACTCATTATCCATTTTATCAGCTCCACTTACCACTTAGCATTTTGTAGTTCTACAATTACAGACTGTATAGTCCATCTGTTTCTCTGCATACTTTGTATAATTTCACCCTGTTCTTCAATGGTCAGGACCTCCACAGGCCCACCACAGAGCAGGTATCATTTGGGTGGTGGATCATTCTGAGAACTGCGGTGACACTGAAGTGGGGGTGGTGTGTTTATGTGTGTTGTGCTGGTATGAGTGGATCAGATACAGCAGTGCTGCAGGAGTTTTAAAATGCATGCATATTTTTACAGACTATAGTCAATATGTTTCTCTGTATAATTTACCCTAAACTATCAGTAACAATAAAACAGTAATATTTTACTCAGTCTTCGTCTCAATTGCTTGAGTTGTGTCATATGAGTTGTGCTCCTGTCTGAACAGAGGCTGCTGTAGATCATGTTGGCGCACAGTTTGTGTTAGTTGTTCTATAGTTCTTGATCAATGGGTTCTCACCACAAAACCACTTTTGCAGTGACTTTGACGTGTGTAAAAACCCCAGAAACACTTCCTGATACACTTAGTGCCCACTTAACACTTAATGCCACTGCTTTGTTGAGGATGTTTCAGCACCAAAATAACTTCTGGTCAACAGTAGTCCTGTGGTCAGAAACAGTTTCTGAGAGATGCTCTTGTGCTTTTGTGCTCTGGTCTATTGCGTCTCAGATAAACTAGGTTACTGTGGATATCGTTGTCTAGCTGCTGTGTTTCATCTGCGTCCCCTGTGGTTTAGTACTTTGCGAGAAATGTTCAAGACCACCAGGTCTGATGTATTCTGCACTCAGTGTGACATCGCTGTCGTGAAATCTGTGAGACATTGTTAATTATAGCTAATGTGCTTTTGACAGTTTGCTGCCATCAATTTCACAAATTCTTCTTACAACTTTCTTTAACCTTAAAGTCAGAATATTGACCCCCAGGCATATCTGCAACCAAAGGTTTTCAAGCAAAACCTTTAAAGATTTGGTTAACTGTATATGCTAACTCTGCATTTCAAATGGATTAAGCAATTATTTAAAACCTTCATATGGGCATCTAAACAACCAAGAATGAAAACTGATAAGCCTTTTAACTATTATGTCTGACTGCTTAGTCCAGACATTCTGAACTCCTCAACTTTAAAACTTAAATTAGAGGAAGTAATGGCTCAGACCCTCTCATTGAAAGAGGTCTTTCTTCATGGCCCCTCACTTCTTTGAAACATTTTTTCAAATGCCAAACAGATTTTTAAAGCTCTCAGTGATATATGTGATACTTTTGAAACTACTGACTGTATCAACTTTAAGGAAAGATTTAAAATAAGCTCCTCTGATTCTGAACAATATTCTCATCTAAGAAAAACTATTGACCACTTTAATATGAATACTGATTTTAAACCTTCTTCTGTAGAAATGGCTATGTATGATTTTGAAAATCACAGCAAAATGAACCAAATTATATAGGAAAGGTGTTTCTTTTTTTAATATCACAGAGCAAACTCACCTTAGATGAAAAATCCTGAAATGAATATGAAACAATATGAAGTTTACTATTTCCAGCGTGTCCAATTGAAATATTACACAGAATGCGCTGTGCTCCTTAGAAATGACTGGCTTTTGCACTTAATGTTTCTAATCTATGCTGAAGATCTCTAATCACTAATGTTAATATACCACTGAATATACTCAAGACTAAAGGTTTTAAGTGACACCTCTGTTTAAATTCATGGAAAAACCCTCAGCCCCCTACACACATTTTTTTGTTCCATTGGGGAATGTTTTAATGGAACACATTTCCTATGATTTCAAACCAAAGTATAAATTATACTATGAATAGGGAACAAAGCTGTGGAGTATTTCAATATTTGACGTGTAGCTTGACGTGTGTAATACTTTGTGCAATACTTCTAAATAAATTCTAAATACTTCTCTGTTTTTTTTTCCATCATTATTTTAATTTTCAAAAACTCTGGGACTCATGTATACCTATTCTCCTAGACACGCTGTGACAAAATGTTCCTGTTTGTTTGTTTGTTAAGATAAACTAATATGTTATTCTCTTGGATATAACAATTACAGTGAAAACAATAAAAATATTGCAAAAAAAGTTTAGCAAACTGCATAATGTAAAGATTATTTACCAATTTAAGCTTTTTTTCCCCCTCTAGAGCTGCACATCAAAGCCAGGAACTACTGAGGAACCTCATTTTAATCATTTGCAGTTGTGTTTAAAGCACGAAATGACGTAATTTTCTCAAACTGATTTATAAATGCTGTTTAATTGATTTCAGATCAAGATTGATCATTTCTGGATTAACCTTCTAAGATGAATGCAAAGACTGAATCTGGTCAGAGGATGAGAAATCTCTCACTGTTTCTAATGAGTTTTCACTCATCGCAGCGTTTATACGTAAAGTAAAAGGCAAGTGCAAATAAAGAAAATTTATGCCAATAAAACAACTTAAGCAAATAAAAATCAAACAAAACGTGAGGATTTCAGAAGCGTACTAACCGAGGAAGAAGGAGGTCCGGGGAGTGTTGGAGCTTTGACAGACGTGCAGGTATCCTAAGAGGGTGAAGATTTTCCAAACTTGATGAACACCCGCCATAGTCAAAGTAGTGCAAGTAAAACCAGCATGTGCTCTCTAATCTGTGATTCAGCTTCACAACACCAGCACAAGGAAACTCAGCAACAGACTGCGTGTTTTTTTGTCAACTGAGGGAAGAAGAGGAAGGAAAATACAAACCACAGCTTCAGCCTCATCTAGGTTCCGTTGAAACCTAGGTAGCGCTTCCTACTAATGATGTTTCTGTCTTAGCTTATACTTCACACTTCATGCAGTTCAAATGTGCATGCATCACTATGTCAGCACCAAACAACAGATTCTAGTTTCATTACGTTCTCTTTCTTCGTCTCTTTCGATGATGTTGCTATGGAAATATGAGATGACCAGACAACACATTTTACTTTAACTTGTTTACAATATAAACTGTGTACAGTAATAAATAATGTATTACAGTAATAAAAAAGTTCCCCCCAGCAGTCCTCCACTTACAGCAGTCTTATTTACAAACAAACACACAACACACCTTGACACTACTGTACAGTCCTCAATCAGCACAACACAGTCAACAGTTCCTAAAAGCCAATCAACAAAAGTTTGGATTTAGGATAAATAACAATATTTGAACAAAGTTTTCTGCTTTTTACTTGCACCCTCATATAGCTTTAAGTCCAGAAGTAGTGTGGCAATCAAGCATTCTCACAATAGCAATTTCATCAGTGGTCACCAACCCTCCTCCTGAAGATCTACTTTCCTGCAGAGTTTAGTTCCAACCTACGTCTAATAAGCTGCCCCAGCCCGCAGGCAACACCTGATCCAGTCAAGGATTTATGAAGGAGTTAATTAACTGGAGCAGATGTGACAGAGCACAGATAGAACTAGACTTTGTAGGAAGGTTCATTGTACATTTGTAGATCGCGTCTCCACCTTTTGGCTAAGATCAAGTGTAGTATCTGTTCTTATCAGTTTAATATCTGATATGTTCTCTATATGAGGACTAAATACTAAATTGATTTTTAGAACAGGGAGACAGAAGAGGGGCTTGCTCCGTCCGCTCCACGCATTGACCTGGTATTGCAGTACGTCCGGGAACAATGCAAAGGGGGCAGTCGTGGGCTGGAGGTTAGGGAACTGGCCCTGTGACTGGAAGGTTGCCGGTTCGATCCCCAGCGCCGACACCTAACCTAACAAGACACCTAACCCCCAATTGCTTCCCGGGCACTGTGGATAGGGCTGCCCACTGCTCCTGGCAAGTGTGCTCACTGCCCTCTAATGTGTGTGTATTCACTAGTGTGTATGTGGTGTTTCACTTCACGGATGGGTTAAATGCAGGGATAAAAAAAAAGTATCACTTAACTCACTTAAGGTAGAGTCTCCAGGACCAAGGTTGGTGATTTACACTATGCTGACCATTCATTGGTTATTAAACAGAAAATGGTGTGCATGTGGTAAACACTACAGCTTATGCACTTACATTGGAGTGTGTTCCATTTGAAGTGAAGTAGTGCCCAAAAGCCAGTGAAAATGCTTTTGTTTTGCAAAACAACGTTATACAACGTTTTTCATTACAAATTATTATCAGAAGTTCCATTTTCAGATGTACAAATTTGTATTATGTCTACATTTTGTACCTCATATTCACACCTTATCTACTCGGACATGTTCGTATTTTAGTTTGCTTCGTGCGAACCTTTGGCATTGTTGAACCACAGTTGTACAGTGCGCTATACAATCTGTACCCTATGTGTAAAGCCTGGATTGTGGCTGTATTACAGTTTGTGAGCAAAAAGGTGAACTTTACCCACCATCTTTATGATGCGTTCATTAACTCGCACAGGTTTGCACCTCACTCCTGCCGTGCGAATGAGGCGCATTTTGACAGCGCCGCTGCACCTCTCTCCCCACGCACTCACGACCCAGAGAAGAGTGTGAAACCGGCTGTGGTCATTATATATACACAGTAATGTAATATATACATATGTGTTTGTGTGTGTATGTGTGTGTGTGTGTGTGTGTATATATATATCTAGGTATGTATATATGTATATATAAGTTCTGTGTGGTGTGCACAGTGTAGGCCATTATATATTATACATTATACATTATATTATAAGGCTACCACACACAAATAGTACATTAAATGTTTAAATGAAAGACATTTATGTTCAGTCCTAGCTGTATAACATCCTGTCTAACATTAAGTGTGCTATTTGAGTGTAGATGCCATAATTTCATGGCCTGTATTTACATTCACTACATTTGGCAGACGCTCTTATCCAGAGCAACTTACAATTTGATCATTTTACACAGGCTGTGTAAAAGAGGCTGCCCAAGGACTCTTGTTGGTATAGTGTAGGGTGCTTACCCAGGTGAGGATTGAACTCCAGTCTACGGCATAGAAAGTAGAGGTGTTACCCACTACACTATACCAACCATATGGGATATGGAACATGTGGAATAACTATATATAGGGATGGAGCCACTTGAGATTTAGCGACAGGCATATGCTCTCATTCTAAACCAAAGTGATGGTAACACGTTGGCTGTACCCCTCATGCTTCTCTGTGCTCCAACCTGAATCTTTTCACACATAAATGAAACATAATTCTATAGCGTGGGGGTTTCCACAAGAAACGAGAGTCAATATCTATATTCCAGCTTTACTGAAAACAACTCAACAGAGACAGTTTTACTGTGCTTATAACTTCTACTCAGAATGTCAGCTCTAACTGATAGCCATCTAGCTTACTGAAGCCTGTTACAAATGCTTCTTTACCGAATGCCAGCCCCCACCCTGCAGAAAAACACGTGTAAGGGGGTTTCTAAATTAACCAGAACCCTTCACCCTTTTAAATTCTTAAACTGAACTAACCCAGGCGTGCACTGACGCCACAAAACTAAGTACCATTAAACAAGGACAGAGAATGAGACTGCTTATGCTGTGGTTTCAGCAAAGCACCCCATGTAGGGTACAGATCAGGCAGTGTCGCAAAACGTAAGGCAGCAACAGGTCAGCTGACTGGAGACGAATGGGGCAAAATGTCAAAGCTAATAATCGTCACTTACAAATTGCAGTTTTGCATAAAAGCTCCAAATGAGCCCATTGGTTTTTTCTCAGGACAGCGATCCTAGCGCCTGACTAGAAGGCTTGGTCAATTGATGGTTCCTTTAAATATAAATTATCTGAGACAACAGGGACAAGTCTTTTACTGTGAAGAGTATCAATCACAACCCAGAAGAGACTACAGTTGATAGTTTTACACGTAGCCTTATGATTGCGATTTCGAGAGAGGCACAACAACGCTGACCAACCAAAACAACCAAACAAACTAGGATCAACAAAATACAAATCTGAAGATGGAACTGAAGGTACTAAGACCCCAAAATTAATCCCAGAAATAAATTCACATTTAAAAGTGAATCTACGCTTTTAAATACAATTCACAAATACAATGTTTTGGCTTAAATGTAATGCCTGTTTTCGTAGGTCAGAGCCATGTCATCTGAACTTATGCTTCAAGACTAGAACAAATAATAAAAAAAAAAAAATAAAAAAAAACTCTTGACCTCATTGTACAAAAGCCTCAGCAGTCAGTTGTAACTACCAGTCCAGAATTTTTAATCTTTTTATTTAGAACCTTTTGGACCCCACTGTAGCAACAGAGTAAAACACAAAGCAGTCCATCTTTAAAAATAGGTTTCATGTTTATTGCGTAAAAATACTGTATACTGCATGATAAACACCAATCTTTCATTTCCCCTCTCAGTATTTACAAAAGGCAAAAATTCCAGACGAACATTCAGCACCGACGTTGTCTTTCTACTGATACAAACGTGGGATTTATTCACTGAGATGAGCACAACAAGTGCACAACAGAACAACTTACAGCCTGCACTCCACACTGACACTGGGGAGAATCCAATCTAACTCAAGTTTCCTCTGTTACTGAACTTCTATTTTTATTTAAATTATATCAGCCAGTCACTGTGGAAACTTCCCTGGAAAACCTTTACCTTGCTAGCTGCTAGGGCACAAATCAGTAGGATGGTAGGCTACCACTTCCTCAATAGACCATAGACCTTCCGGGTCATTAGTGATTAGCTTAGGCCACATCAGCTGGGGTAAAGAATTTTTAGTTAGTGTCTGAAAGTGTAGATTTCCAAGGCTTTTGGTCATGATGTAGAGCACAGGAGTTCAGAGCAGCCTGCAGACTTCACTCATCTGGTGTAGCCAGCACAGGGCCATTGGGCCGCCTATTTAGTTCATTCTATATCCACATCTGTCAAACGTCCATAGCAGGTTCCATGCAAAGGCTGAGCACTGATCTCCATTCTTCACCTTCAAGGCATTGACTGGCTAAACTTTTTGCATATATCCATGTGTTTGACAGAACATACTGGTTGTTTTTACAATCTGCATATCCGTTGATAAATGTCTTCACAAGCATGGTATTCTTGTTTTCCCGCACAGTCTGAAATGCCACTTGCAGAAATGGATGGAATCCTTTTTAGGGTGTTTGTCAAAGTCCATTTATAAGTCATAGCTAAGTCCTCTCTCATGGTCAGTGCAATTAGAATTGTGCAAGTCTGCAGCACACTGCTGGCCACGGCTGGTCCACGCTGGTCCAACAGCAGAACAGCATGTCCTCAATGGTTACATAGGGGTAGTGTTGGTGTATTTCCTGGGGTGTTGTGGGCCCCTAAGTGGGGGCAATGGGGCACGTCTACATAAAAGAAGAAAGAATTAATCAGTATTTTCTGCAACAATTAAAATAAACCCATTATAGGTGGTTAAGTTTCCCTTTTTGTAGGTTAACAGTGGCATATTATTTTGGGATGTTCCTTTGCTTTTGAACAAGTTTATCCATCATGTTATCTGTGCTTATTTGTGGCATACTAGTTTAACTGCTATGACAAACTCACACCTGTGCAAGAATCTCAGCCGGCCAAACCAGTAAATTATGCACTACTACTTGAGACGGATCAAAATATAAAGATTGAATTTAACTTAATGTAATATTTAAATAGTAGCAGCATTATCATTTATATATACATGCACACACACAGTATTGAGACAGTATGCGAACCTTGTAGGAACAGCAGCAGCAGAGGGAGTGAAGCTGGAAGAGGGAACAGCAGCTTTATGGTTCCCTGCTGGCTCCGAGGCAGGCAGCAGGCGTAAGGGAGGGGGATAACCAGAAGGGTCTGCAGGCAAAGGCTTTTTGGGCACTGGAGGTTTTGGGGGAGGAGGGGTCTGGATCTAAAACAGGAGACAGCAGAATGTCAAAAGCCAAGATTCTGTTAATAGAGGAGAATGATGATCACTTGAAGTGATGACTCAAGCAAAAGTCAAACAGTTTTCCCCTTGTCAATCAGCTAAGGCATGTTTGGTGGCTGAATCTGCTTCTTTGGTTTTGTGCTGGAGTTATAGTCTCTCATTACTTGTTAGCTACATTCATCTTGTAACTGCAGTGCAAAACTAAAGAAGCCAACACCAAATGTGCCTGAAGTGAAAAGACACTGTGAATTTGATTTTTTGCAGAAAGAGCACTTTAATTTTCCCTTTTTCCAAAACAGTCCAAGTGCACTGCAATTCATTTTAAAAAGAGGTACCACAGCAATCAAAAACAATAAGAACTAAACAGAGACTTGAAGGTCCAGCAGAGTGGAGCAATAAGCACACAGCCTGACTGCAGCATACAAGGCTGCCGGCCATCTCTCTGCACAACTGCAGGGTGCTGGTACCTGTCTGTGTGAAAGGACAGGGTCGGGGGGGAGAGGCTTGCTGGGTGCAGCCGGGCGCGTCACTGTCAGCTGGAAGATCCGGTGAAAGACGCAGGATTTTAACAAAGAAGAAGATGGATGAGGACCATCACTCACTACCTCTTCATCTTCACATTACAACTCTCATCCACCCAAAATCAACCAAAGAATCACAGGCCATGCACTGCTCCTGCATCGCAGGAGAATGATTAACTCATTCCCTTAATTAACTCAAACACATAAGCTTAATTACATTATTTTCAACCAAACTTTCAGTGTTTACCGTGACAGGTGACAGAGCAAGTTATCAGCTTTTAACAGTTAACAGTAACAAATACCAGTTTCAAATGACTTAAGTTTTGTGTGACTTTTACCAATAGGGTAAATATATCTCAACTGGAAATTCAGAAAGCATTTGTCCAACAGGCCATAGCAGATTTGCTTAATAATTTTAGGAAAACTGAAAATTTCTTGCATTTATCATCCAAATATATGGTGGCCATTTTAAAGAAAACATTGAAGATATTTTAAAGAAAACACTGAAGATCTAGTGGGTACAATCACATTTTATCCTGAAAGTATTAAGCAAATATGTGACAGTCAGTTGGAAGGCCTTTCATGAGTTTGCATGGATTGACGCAGTCATGAATAATAAAATTCTTCCAAATGAAACTGGTCTATTGGGACCTAAAACAGAGTAACTAAGGCTGCATTTAGAAATTGTATTTGTGGGCTATGTCCTGACAATGACAACAGACCACAGCTAAAATCATACTCATGACACCAACAGATTTGAAAAAAACTTCACTATGGTTTCCGGGTATCTGCTAGATGTTGACTCACTCTGTCTCCCTTGACAGCAAAGAAAAAAACCCAAACAGAAACCACACCGATTATAACCACCGCCAAGTCCGCCAACACATTCAAACATACTTTAAGCAAGGTTTCTCACCAGGGGCTCATAATGCACACGGACTGTTTATTTGTGGCCAAAGAGACTTCATTTGAACCCTTTCCACATTATTTCTGCCTCGTTAGCTGCTTTTCTCCTTTAACAGTGTGAATTCTTTATACTGTTGTCAAGTTGATTTTGATGTGTAAAGGATGTGATTAACAAAGTTAAAAATGTCAATTTGTGTCACAAACTATCATTCAGAACAAGCAAACAAATACATGGGAACATACTTTATGTTTGATTCACCCTTTATTGTTACTGAGATGGAACAAATAAACAAGTCCTTAGAGATCTGAATTCTGTTTTGAACATGTGCTTCTTTTAAAATGAACTAGTGTGAAAAGTGTGTCACTCTCTTAATGTTAGTCTCTGAATGTTTCACAAATGAGAGATTAGGTAATATACAGTACATACAGTGTCCTCCATAATGTTTAGAAAAAAGACATACTTATTTTTATTCTTTTCCTCTGTAGCCCACAGTTTTAAATTTCTACTCAGTGTATTAAGGGTATTTTTATACATTTCACTTCTACCATGTAGAAATTTCAGCACTTATCATTAATACCATCACTACTACCACCAACACAATGATTGGGATGTGGCAGGGGTGGTTACTGTAAATTTGTCATGCTTAGTACTTTGTTGAATGTCTTTTGTGTGCAATGTCTATAACTCAGACATCTTCCTTGGTCTACATTTATTTAATTATGGTACTGAGTATCTTCTGTGGTGATGCTCTGCCAGGCTTGTACTATAGCCACCTTCAGTTCATGCTTGTTGTAGGGACTAGTCCCCTTAAATTCATTCTTCAATATATGAAAGCATGCTCAAATCAGAAGACTTACTTCTGCCATCACAATGGACAAATGTGATCCCAGTGAGGCAATCATGTCATCATGGACCAGAATCTCAAACTAATATTTCTTACATTTTGTGGAATCCTTGCTACAAAGAATTCATGCTGTTTTGAGACCAAAGAGAGGCCCCATCCAGTATTAGTATAGTGTTCCTAATAAAGTGCTTGGTGAGTATATAAAACACCCTTTATTAAAATCTGAGAATGTCTACTTTAATCACATGTGAACTTGTTGAGTACAAATTCCAAAAGAGGCCACTGTATCCAAAAACAGAATAATGTAATTAATTTGCTGCTGAGAAACCCTGCTTTAGAGCATTCAGATCAGCACAAACACTCAGTACACTTCAATGGTGGTGAATAATTAATCTCACTACTTTCACTGGAAATAAACACAGACACATGCACAGGCACACACACACCTAGAACATGAGTCATACAGCACTGAAGAACAGGTGCTAGATGGAGATTAGGTGTGATGATTAATATCATAGTAAGGTGAGAGTCTATGACAGACTGAGATGAAGACTATCTGGTTGTGCAAGCTGGAGCACAAACACGCTGTCATGCGTGGCAGCAACCCATCTCTACCTTTCGCTGTGTCTTGATCTCTGAGGGGGCTGGGTCAGGAGGGAGGGGCTTGTTAGGAGGGGCGGGGCGTTGCCCTGGTGACTGGGGCCAGAAAGAGCAGCAGAATGTCATATACACACATATACTAGTAACAGTCTGCAGGTACTATGAATCTTTAAGACATCATAGTTACAAACAGTTGCAAATACATGTGTGCATACACAGCCCTTTCCAACTCATACACTATGGTAAAGCATCTAAACTGAAGCAAATTCATTGCCAATGTTAAGATATAAAAACTTCCAGTAACTGATATTTGATGATATAATTTAAAATGTTCAAAAATAAATAGGCTTCAATATCTTTAGTTAAACAGAGCTCTACCAACTGATATGACTCAGTTGTTAATTGTAACATTTCTTAATAAAAACAGCAGATAGCAGTTCTGCTGGTTTCTTTTAGCTCTTATTTTTTACATTTCTCATCAGTTCTATTCATAGAAAGGCACTAAAGCTGTGTTCATGCAAAAAGTGAGGTTTAGATGCATTTTACATGTTTTTGTTTTTCCACTGAAGGTGATTTAAACTAACCAGTTTATCCTAAATAGCTGTTATATACCGGACTATGCAAAACTCAAAGTCCACCCTAAATTTATTTAATTTCCAGTCAGTATAGCCAATAACTTCAAGATATTCATTTTCAGATATTTCTGAGACGACTAAATGACTACATAGAAGATAATCTATTTGCATAATATCAAAGATGCATAAGGTCAAAGGAAAGTGAGTGAAAAACAAGATATACAGAAATTGGCACTCCTAACAGCCTTGCAAGACCTAGAAGACCATCAAAACTGTCACTATCAGAAAAACAGTCCTTTCATCTTTAAGAAAGAGGAGAAAGGACATCTTTAAGTCATCTTCTCACAATTGAAGGATTGACAACTCAACACTATTAGCCTGAAAGTGTGTATGACATGAACATGCTGAACTGTCAATAAGCATAGAAAAGGAAATAAAAGAAAAAAGAAGAAAAACTGCAAATCAACCTGCTGCTGTTCTTAGAACAATGGACTGAACACCTCAAATCCAGATTTCAACAATCACTGAATGTGTTGTTGGGACATAGAACATACAACCAACTTCTAAGACTGAACTTTGGAGGTGTGAAAAATATCCCTGCAGATTTATTTGAAAAACTCAAAGCAACCTTCTGAAAAGGAGCTGTAATAAATAGGCATATATGTACTTTTCCTTTTTAAATATGCTTTCTGCTTTTGTCTTGATGCTGAAAAATGAATAAGCTATAATTAATGGCTGTCTTGACTGGAAATTAAATAAATGAAGGGTGGTCTCTGAATCTGAAATGGGTGCTTGAGCAGGTTAAAACACTTAATTCCACAGGACTGAGGTACTCTAGGAACAGGACTGGGAACCACTGCACTATGCTGACAGTGGATCTTAATAGTGCAATGCTTTCATGCTTTATCATACCAGTGATATTATGTATTTGGTTACTAGCTTAAGCCAATAATGGCACCTATGGTGTGTACTCTTGTCCTCCAGTCCCCTCTGCAGCAGAGGGGACAGTTTACCTGAGCAGACTGTTTAGAGACAGGATCAGGTGGGAGAGGTTTAGTAGGAGGAGCAGGCCTGCCCTGAGCCTGACCAGAGAGAGAGAGAGAGAGAGACATGTAGACAGCACATGCACATATCAGGTTAGCAAGGGACATTGCCAAAATGATGTGTATTTCAGTTTAAAATGCAGTAAGCAAGAAAAAGGAAATTGTGGTCTTCATAGAACAAGCACTGGGCTGAGGTTAGGTAGAAATGATGTACAGAACTATGTCACGTCTCGTATGAAATGGATGTGAGATTAGAAGCATTTACACTTCCTGAAATGTTGTCACTCTCAGTAAATGGTGTCAATTTCCTTGCACCCCTCAAAGGAAAGCAAATGCAAGCAGGAAGCAGGTGATGCAAGTGTGTTTTTCGAAAGCTTTAGTACAACAGATTGTGGGGCGTTGCAGGGTAGCAAACATTAGTCAGCGTCACTATCTACAGTACAAATCAGGTTTGGACTTCCTATGAGCATTATAGCTGTAAAGCCATCTTAACAGATGAAGAATTGAGATGCATCCATAATAAGATGCTTTTGGGAAACCTGCCTTTGTTTAGTTCTGTAAATACCTGCCTAAAAACACAAATCGTACAGTAGAAATAGTCTAATCAAAAGCTTCAGTCCATCAGACTTTAACATTATTCTTGAAACTGATACCACAATCATTTGACTCTCTGCACCACATCTGCATATAAATAAACCCTCTAAACTTCTAGCAGTACTATTCCTTTCTTTAATGACAAAAACACATACCAAAAACGAACTGCAAACATTAATAATACCAGGAACTTAGAAACAAATGTGAACTCTACTTTAAAGGATCAATGTAGCACTGTTTTAGAAGATCAAGAAAAAGAGAGCATTACATGTAAATATCCCATTTAGATGTAACAACATGCAAGTCTTAGTGTCTCAGCTGTGGTATATGAACACATATAGGAGTAATGTCAACGTGGTCAGTCTGTACCTTGCTAATGGCCTGTGTGAGTGGGATGTCATTCTGCGTCCACTGGTACCTCAAAGGCAGTACCTGCTCTCCGTTACAAGCATTTCCTCGCTCAGTGGCTGGAGTCCTGAGACAGAGACAACACACACAGTCAGATTGGTTCATTCTAGTGGAGTGGTATAAAACACATGTACAGTGGAACTGTACATCATAGATAAAGCTACTGAACACTAAGAAGGCTACTGCAGAGCTGGTGTGAACTCAGGGAACAATCCAAGAGAGACATGAATGTTTTGAACCATTCAAAGGTATGATATTACAGATATTACATAAGATATTACAGGCATGTTGAGAAGAGCCATATGGATTTTACAGATGATTGCTGAGAATGCCTGGAGTAATACATGCGATAGACATTATATTGCTTAATGGTACAGAAGTTTGTTAGTGTAAATTCTTAACAAACCTTTTTTTTTCTGAACAAATTCATTTAAAGCACAAATTGGACACTGAGCTACCAGTGACACACTATCCTAAATTTACTAAAGTCACTAAATCAGACACAGCTACCATCGCTGTACATATGTCTTCAGTCACAAAATACCTCTCCAAGTCCTCCTCTGGTAGTTTCACACAATATTCAATATGGGCCACAGACACCCTACTGTGTTGAAGGGTAAAACAGAGAAAAGTGGGAATCAACTTCTGTTCTGGCTTCTGTATGCTGTGGTTTATGTCTGCATGTGGCAGACATGTCATAGTCATTCTTTGATGTATTGCATGAAGCTAAGAGGTTATACAGTTAAAATAGTTCTCAAATGACCTGAGTGCGCTCAGTGAAATTAAACAGGGATTGTACAATGTCACATGCTTTCCAAGTGCGCTCGGCACAGAACTCATCCCACCAGTTGAAAACGGACGTGTTTCAAGACAGCAAGTAAATAATTAATTAATGTAAAGTAAAAGTAAAAAATAATTACTTAATTTCATTGAATGTCTGATGCATTAATGTCTTATTTTCTCAAAATAATCACTTATGATATTGAAATGCCCTGCGATGGACTGGCGACCTGTCCAGGGTGTATCCTGCCTTCCGCCCGATGACTGCTGGGATAGGCTCCAGCACCCCCCGCGACCCTGACGGAGAAGCGGCTTAGAAAATGGATGGATGGGTGGATGGATGGATATTGAAATGATCTAATAATAAATCTCACTCACCAAGTTAAAAATTGAGGGAAAAGAGTAATTATTTTGACCTTATGAGTCAAAATTTTATTCAAAACTTTTTATGGTAGAAACACATTGTCAAACAAATACACATTAGCCAAACACATGGTTAAGTGTTGGCAGACTGTTGGGAATTAGCGCCTCCTTTAGTAAATGTATCCCATAATCTGTCACATTTACTATCACAGCGAATAAGGAGAATGAGGTTTGGTTTTACGCACTGTCATTATAACAGTCTACACTCTCAGTAATACAGGCTGCACTCTCATTTTCTCCCTCGCTCTCACCGACTGAGCTGCCTGGGCTTGCTGAATGGAGTGCTCTTGAAACAAAAGATGCTTCGTCGGCAGCTAGGGAAACGGATGGCCAGGAACAGGAGGATGACCGGCAACACAAACAAGAAGATCACTAGCAGAGCCACGCGCGTGGGGTTGGAGTCTGAAGACACACAAACATATACAGATATTAAGGTCAGAATAACTTAGTTATTCTATTCATGTCATGGGTATAGTCATATTTATACATGACCATGCATGACTGCACACTGTGCGTGGGTGAGTGTGAACATATGCAGTGTAAGTGGGCACCTTTGGGCTGGCGCGCAGGGCCGCTGTCTACACTGCCTCCAGCTCCTGAGTATTTACAATCTGGAGGAGCCCAGCCCACATCACAGTGGCAGTTCTTGTTGCTGTTGCACACCTAGACAGACAGAGAGGGAAGTGAACAGTTTTACCTTGTTTCCTCTTTGTGGTCTCAGGATTGAAGTGATACTGTCTGTTGGTTTTCTGTTGTGTTCTAACAGCAAAATCTTAGAATCAGCATCATACATTTACAGTTTGACGGTGTGCACACATTACCCCTTAGCTCCTAGGTGTGGCTCTGTGAAACTAAAGTGAGGTAATCAGAAACCTCAATTACATCTGCAGTGCTCTGAAATCAGAACAACTTCTGAGGTTTTGGCCTTTTTTTCCAAGACAGATTACCTCTAACTGTAATCTATAGGCAAATGTTAAGCAGAGTGTCAGTTCTGCTTTTAAAGTCAACTTGACATCAAAATGAATCCTTTTCACCTCATTAGTTTATGTCCCTGGTCATGTCAAGCACAATTTGTCATAAAATAGCATTTAATAGACAAAAATTCTTGTTTTCCTGCAATTTTCCATCAAATGTAATAACTTTTGCCTGCCTTTAAAATGTCTTTTTTTTGTTTTAGTACATCACCATGCGCCACTGATGGGGAAAAATAATATTAACCAACAACATCATGTTTAATTTCCCAACACCCCCATCTACCATTGATCATTGTCCAACTAGCTCAGCAGCCATGTTTCACTCATAAATCAGTTGTCACAATACAGAAGAAAATGCTTTAGGTTTCCAATTCACTTTCACGTTAACAAAAAAAAATGGTGAAGTGCTTTAACTTCCTCTGATACGGATATCCTGCTCCAGTACCCTCCACACCAAAAATAAAAAAAAACAAAAAAAAACCAAACATATTAAAGATGCCTGAGAAATAGATCCCAGTTTGAATTCATGCAAATTTATCTGATATTTTCCATCCAGGTTTGCCTCTAGTTCTGAACAATGTAAATACAGTAAAAACAAAGATATCTAACTTCCCCTCATGGCTACAGGTTGTGTGCTGAATTGACTAACTGCTCAGAAAAAGAGAATGCAGGTTTCAGGAAAGAGGCAGCGCTAAAATATGAACTTCTCACCCCATGACCGTTACACTTCCTGTGACACTCCTCAACACCAAACACAGACACATCCTGACAACGCTGGTCTAAACACACCTAGAGAGAGAGAGAGAGAGAGAGAGAGAGAGAGAGAGAGAGAGAGAGAGAGAGAGAGAGAGAGAGAGAGAGAGAGAGAAATGCACACATTATAAAACAACAAACTACACTATCTCTATGGCATACTTACCCTATATAACTGAGAGACACAGCTAATAGATAAATGTTTAAAAAATTAATAATACAACAGACATGCTCACACAAATGAGAGCTGCATTAACTGTACCAGTGGTTTTTAACCCCAGGGGGCATTGGTGGTACTGCTAAGGTGCTGCTTTTTTTCTGTTTTGTCACACAGAATATTATTGCAATATAAAGACATGTAAGCAAAACCAGTGTTTTAAAAAGTGACAAATATTAATGTTGCTATTTTTTGCCATTTGCAAAACTTCAAAAATACCTAAACATTCAGGTCCTGGTGACTGCTCAAGTAAAAGTGCATGGCCAACATAAAAGACACAGATAAGTTTATATTTTCATAAGTTTATATTTTATAAGCTTTATATTTTCACATCAATGTAAATGTTTTTCTTTTTGATCGCATGGAATTCATCCATCAAAAACAAAATGCCATGAACATAAAACTTTCTGATTTATTTGGCATTCACTGTATTGCCTTCTTATACTGTTGCATTATATTCCCTTGCATTTAAAACTATCAGGCTGGTTAAATCTTACTGTAGGCCACAGAAGCTTTTGTGGTCAGTTGTGTGGGTCACAAGGTGAAACAAAGTTTGGAAACCCGTGGGCTATATTTTACACTATTTTTACTTCTAAGTACTTTTTCCCTCCAGTAGAAATATATAAGTATATAAGTATGTTGCTGGCAAAAAACTATTGGTTTCCAAACGCAAACAGGTAAAATGCACTCATTTATATTATAACACCTGTATTGTATAAACTCTCACCTTCCCAGGAGCACAAGCTGTTCCCTGCGCCACCATGGCTGGGTCAGAGACATCGTCACCCAGGTCAAAATAAGCCCCTCGACATGTGAAGTCACTATGGTTGAGTCTCACTTTAGTTGTCAGAATCTCTGCGTTAGAGCCCAGCAGGGGGCGATCATTTCCACCCTGACACTGGATTCTGCCACAGTGCACATCCCTGGTAAAGAAAAGGGTGAATTTCTTATATAAAGGAACAAAAGTGGAGGACTTCAGTTTTACAACAGCAGTGTTCTAGGTATAGTAGCATGTACTAAGCATCACAATGGCAAAGAGAGTTTCAAATATATTCAACTTAAAAGATGATATAATATAATCAAATATTCTGTACAATATTCAGTCCTCATTCACTGCTGCAAGTTATGTGGTCTGTTTTATTACATTCTCAGAAATCAATGTGATTTTAGTGAAAATGCCAACAAACTTCAACACATACGTATTGGAGCAGGGGATGTAGGTGCCGTTGGGCGCTTGGCCACAGTTGCCATATTTGTTGCCCTGTTTGTTGACAGAGGAAAAGCAGACTGGAGGGGCACGGGTGGCGTCTGTGAAAACAGCAAACTCAGATTACTCACAAAATTTCCAAAGCAATAATTTTACAAAATGATTAAATAAAAGACATTAAATAATTGTCTTGTATTGAATTGGTAGGACCTGCTGCTGGTGAAAAAACACAAATCCACAAACTCCTAAATAGATAGGTGCTACTCACTAGCTCCCCACAGCAGCTGGCACTGGTCATCCAGGCTGGCACAAACTCCACTGTAACAGTAGGAAGCGTCATCCTGGCATGGTTCGCCATTCTGAAGGAACACGTTGGGTGGGCAGTACGGGGAGCTTCCAGTACAGAACTCTGGCAAATCACACTCTCCTAACGGCTCTCGACACATCCAACCAGCAACACGCAGCTGCAGAGAGAGAGAGAGAGAGAGAGAGAGAGAGAGAAAGGGGTGGGTGGGTGTGGGGGCGGATCAAGTACAGCTGTTATTCCAGTGTATACAAATTGGCTGTAATGTAACAGAATCAGCAGCAGATTAAAAGTAATACATACTTTACAGCTCTCACAGCAAATGCCATCAGAGGAACACTGTGCACCTGGAACCAGCTTACAGGTGCTGGCATTACAGCATGGATCATTACATTCCTGCAAATATACAGAGCATTTTTCTTATAGATGTCTTTCACAGCATCTTAAAGCAACAGTTTTTTTAAACATACTGTGTATGTATATATATATATATATATATATATATATATATATATATATTCTATACATTTTATTTATTCAAATATTAACAATTTTCTCAGCAAGTAAACACACACTACACAAATAAATAGATTTTGAAAATGTGTCTTGGGTGCTTAAGACTTTTGCACAGTACTGTACTTAACCTGAAATCCATGCCCATCATCTAAATTTAGTATAATAAGGAAAAATAATGCAAAATTAGTCCTGACTACAGTGATATAATTTTGTACAGTCATGCCTTCAATCTAACAATGCCTTTGTTTTTTTGGTTATTACCTTACTTTATTCACAATGGAATTGGTTTACTACATTACTGATTTATTACACTTGAGGAACAACTATGAGACTGATTTAAAACACTTGCACATGTTTAACTGCAGTTATATCATAGCACTGTACAGTCATATGCAAACATTTGGGCCCCAAAATGTTTGGTCAAATTACAAGTGTTGCTCTTCTAAGTGAAAATAAGTTAATACATTTGTACAATTCAATACACAATACTGTTTATTTGTTAAACTGAACATATTGGAAAAAACAAAAAACATTAAATGTAAATTGTGTAAAAGGGTGTTCAAACATTTGCATACAACTTTATGTAGATTAACTGTTGTCTCTTACATCAAGCAGACCACAGTCACACTCCTCTCCCTTCTCCACGTACAGGTTGCCACAGCGTGGTCCTCCCAGCAGCTTCTCTGGCTGAGGCATGTTAAAGAGACACATGCCCCCACCATGCAGCAGGCTAAGAGAGAGATCTCGCTCGCTGCAGCTGCTGAACAGCTGACCAGGCATGAACCTGCTTCAACAGAGTACACAACTGAGGTCATAGTGTGCAGACTGGACTGTACATGTTCACACACACTCACACACACACAAACACGAGCACAGGGCTGCAACGATTAGTCAACAGTCAGTTGGTTGTCCATGGCACTGATTTCCAAATTCACTGGGTCGATGTACAAATTACTCAAAAACAAAGTGCTATATAGTGTTCTATAATGTTCATGTAACACATGTTCATTCTATCGGACTCCAATACCCAAAAACATGCCCAGGGGGGTTGCATTGCCCTATTAAAGAAAATAACAGCTTATTGCCGGGATGGAAATGGCCAGAGAACGTGTAGCAAGGAGAACTACCACTCTGTAATGACTTCTGGGTTTCTCACAGGCTAGAGGGCGCTCCTGAGCGAGTCCAAAATGAATGGGTTAAGATAGAGCATCTGAGCAAAATCATAGCTTATAAATGCTTAAACATTTTTAATGTATAAGAATGCACTCATATCCTGAACACAGAACAGTAGAAAACATTTGAACACTGCTGTTATATTTTTATGTGCTTTTGAACTCCAGTTATAAGAGTTTAAAGTGGCGCCTCATGCACGGTCATGACATCAGTGAGCATGAACAGCCAATGCACTGCTCTGTTTGCCAACCAGTCAGCACTCAGTAGCTGTAATGATAGCATCCTACTTCCTCAGTCCCATTTGCTGTAGAAAAAAAGGAAATGTAGGTATGCTTTCCTTGCTTTTCAGTGAAATCAATCTTTCTCTTTTCTTAACTTTTTTTCTTAAAGAAAAGTTCAGGGCAAGTGATTAGAAACTATTTTAACTTTCAGTTTTTAGTCATTCAGTCATTTATATTTTAACATTTAGCTTTTAGTCATTGACCCCCACTCATTGAGGACTCGCTCAAGGGTGCCCCTTGGTGTTTTGTAAGCATGTTTTTGATATAACGAGGGAAATAGGAGAAAAGCCAGGCTCCCCTTTAACAGTCTCTCAAAATGGCCAGGTTTTGACCTTTTCTGAGGTCAAAGCTTGACATTTATTTACATCATGACCTTTTTTCTAAAGCTACAAAAAACACCTAATGTCTGTATGTTGACAACAGCAGCACTTCTAATTAAATGTTGCAAATAAGTCAGTATAATTACAATTCAAATCTCAGTCCTTTATCCTATTTGTTTTCTTGCAAAAAGGAAGAAGAATGTAGGAAATCTGAAACACTCTAAAACAACTATATGTAATTTTCCTATAAAAGATTTCAAGATTTCTAAATCTGAGCTGAAATACCAATCCATCCCAACGTTTACTCCCATGGTGGAATTCTGGTGCTTTCTTACCTATTTCTACCCGTTTATTGCACAGACAGAACATTTAAAGATGGCAGTGCTGTGATGGTGCGAAGTGAGACAAGATCTATGAACCAACTACTTGAAGCACATTACCCTGTGGAGGGCTCCATGATGCAGCCCCCGAGACGTGGTTCGTTCTGGCACTCGCAGCGACGGTCAGCCGTATCATGGCTCATGCCCAGGTTATGGCCAAGCTCGTGTGCCACTGTGGATGCCACACCTAGCACACTCACCAGGTGATCCTAAGGGACAGAGAATATCCGAGTATAACAGCAGCTCTGTCTGCTGCTTACTACCCCAGAACCACAAACCAACATCCTCACTAGCTGTCTACACGTTGATGAGATAGGCTTAGCTCAGTAACAGATCTTCACACATGCATGTAAGTGACAGGCACAGGATCACACATGCTACTGGTTGGTTGTCAGAACAATTCAGTGACTGAGATTTTTCTGTTTCTTCCACTGCATGGTGTCTGTCTTTTACTGTCACATATACATACACACATACATAAATACATACATACTGCTATATAAACTGCTTCAACTACTTTAACAAATGAAATTCTATTTCTAAAAACATACAATTGAAAAAATGTACATGCCTTCATTGTTTTACTTTTTTCTTCACCTAGGACACTCAGAATACATTATCACAACTAAAACTGTAATAACTGATTTGAGTTATCATGAATAATATCACAATTGTCACGCTATGTTGTGGTATTTGTTGAGATGGAGGGTCAGTGCTGTAATCAAAAAAAGCCTCACCACATTAACACCTCCAGATCTGTCCTTGGAGCACATAGAGGATTGAGAGGCCATGCCCACTGTTGTGCCATCAAACGACTCACCCCTGTTAGAGAGAAATAAGCAAATATAATTCTGCTGAGGAGCAAAAAATACAGTCGGAATGATCATCACTATAGCAACAGGACTGACAAGCCCACAATAGATCCCTTGAATCAATTCAGAATGCATACACAGTGCACCACGTCATCTCCTGCGTCATGGTTTACTGTTTATGAAATATAATTGCATTCTTGCCTACTTTGCAATAAAGCATTAGAACCTACATGACTAGCTGTGCATTGTCATGGCGTAGTCGTGGCAGCAGCTCTCTGGTCCTCCATTCCAGGAAGCGGTTGAGTGTGTCAGTGGGGCTCTTATCTACCATGATTTTATCTTGATCACTCCAAATCTCCAGCCCCAGCAGAGCTACACGCACATTCAACGGCCGGTAGAACTAACACACACACAGTAAAAAAGTGACAGGAGAGGGAGAACCAAACATCAGGCACAGTTATTTTGCTTTCAATCAATACAAACACAACTTTAACCTCTGGCTTCAGTCTACAAATAAGGTGAAGACAAGTTGATCAGTGACAGGTGTTTTCAAAGTGGGAATTTAATCCCATTACCAAATGGACATTACTATGTCCTAATGGAGCACTATGCTGCATTTCATTTTATTTGGTTTATACTAAGCAATTAAAAATATGTAGTGGTTTACTGTTAACATGTAAATCCTGTAAAAGAAACAGCAATGTAATTACAGATATACAGTAAAAAAAAGCAAAACATTGTCCCACTTGATAACACTAAGAGGGATAACTAACCTATATAAATATATACTAGAATTCAAAGAAATTTTCAGATTTTTTTTTTTATTTCAATGGAGAAAGCTATTTAATGCTTATTTAGTGTTGCCAGTAGGTTATAACCATAGAAATTAAAACAAACAAACAACAATTTTGTAATTGGAACTCACCCAGTCTACTTGGTTGGCCACATCCAGCATTCGATAAATAATAGTCTTGTTGTTCTTCTGATAATTTAGGTACTGTGACAAAAAAATGTAAGCAAGAAAATAAAAACACTGCATTGAAAAGCTACATTTTTTAAATATCCCACAAAAGTGGAACAGGGATTTACATATTACCAGCAGATGGCGATAGAGTACCAGCAAAATGGCAATTTTCCATTGTTGGATCAAAGCATATTAATGATAACAATAATCTACACTGATGTTTCAACCAGACCTGTAATGTGGCCATTTATTTTGCTTTTATTGGTTTCACAGGCTTTTCAGTAAGGAAAATGCATGTTCAGTGGAGCACAGGACAGATAATGTGTATATCAAAGATAAGTTGTATATCAAAAGCATGTACAACTAATTTTGATGTATTTAGATCTGAGCAGTGAAGACGCTTCTATACAATTCAGAATTAATCATCACATAGCTGCTGTCAATGATCACACCTCATACCAGCTCCACTGGCAGCTGTAGAAGTGTACAAGTGGTACAGTCTGGATTGTTTACTTTTTTCTCTTCACGCTTTCCACTTTCCACTCTGGTGCAGGTTAATTACGATCTCATTTGCCTCAGCATTTCTACAGAAACTTCATAGGCTACAATTTAGCAAACATTAGCTTTGCTTTTTTGTTCTCGCAGTTAAATGTAGATTCTACCTTGTGGCAAATGCTCTAAGGCTATGCAGGAGTATTTTTATCTCTCTGATTGATTTATTCTCTTGTGCATGAACTACTAATACAGTGACAAAAAGCTGGCCAAGAAACTGAAAAGACAGCTATTCAATTACTTTTCTTATACCTTTTCTTTATAATTGGGGGGGCTTCATTTAAAAAAGCTGTGATACAATTCACTCAGTATTGGCTCTTTACCAAACAGGGCTTCGGGCCCCGCCCTCACTACTCACAACATAACTGACTGTCTGAAGTCCATTAATGAGGACAGACATTCCACTAATTAGCTTTCCAGCTAAAAATCTGTTTTGCACATGAATTTGTATATATTTATTAATTTACATTTACATTTGTCTTAGAAACAATTTTGAAAATTAAAATGTTTAAAGTCTTTAGATCAAAATGTATTTAAGAAAACTGAAAAACATACAGTCAGGTGTATCAAAACATTAGCTGGTCATGTATATTTGTACATATCCTCAAATTAATTTTGCCCACAAATTAATAAAATGCCCATAATTTTTTCCTTACTCCAAATGCACTTTATCAAAAGTTTGTTTCTTATAAAATAAAGCTATGAGCTAAATTAGCCTCATAGCTTGTCTTGGCTGATCTACATTTGTGGTAAAGGGGGAAAACTGTATGAATTTGTTTTTTCCCCAAACTGTTCTTTGAAAGTTGACATTCTGCACATCATTCTTACTGTCAGTGTTTTATTTAAAATCCAACATGCTGGACTGCAGAACCAAGCAAATATTTTGTCACTGTCCAGAAAAGTCCATACTGAACTCTATATGGCACAATATAATAACAAAAGGAACACATGCTCACCTCCTTGTGGTCCGCCACCAACACCAGTTCAATATATTTGGTCTCCGAAAGAATGTCTCTTTTACTCTACAGAACATGAGCGCACAGAATAAGGTGATTGTAGAATCCTGAATTCACTTCATATCATGACTATAGACATCTGTGTGAACAGTCACAAACACACTCATCTTTCCTCTTCAATGCGTCCCTTACCCTATGTACGTGTGGGATGATATGAATGGGTGGTATAAAAGAGTGAGAAATGCCACAGCCACTTGACGCAGAGCTCAAGTGGTGGGTTGGGTAGAGCAGGTGCATTCCCTTCTCTTCCTCTGATCTTCCACTCCCCTCCACTTCTCCATCATCCTCCTCGTCATCTGGCTGAAGCTCAAAGCTTAAGCTGGCATTGATAAAGATTACCCCCCTACAGAGAACAGCAGGAGAGTTACTTTACTAATAATCACTTCCCATTTCCCACTGCAGATTACATTACAGTATATACATGAAAGTGTAAACCCATGTCTTGTGCCAATATAAATAAAACACTTTTGAACATGAGATGCTGTTCTGGACCGACATTTGGTTCAGCGGAAAGCTTTACGACCATCTCTTATTTTTCAATATGATACAACCAAAGACACAAACAGCAAATCATTGTAGGTTCTCTTATTAATCCAATTTGGCCAGACAGAATTGATCCCAATGTCTGTAATCTCTGTGCACTGTTCTAATGTTGACTTGCCAGCAGCATCTCTTAACAGTACACTGTCAGTATTGCTATTTTTTCTGTTTTTTGCTCTAGGCATTTTTTCTGCATATTGCAATTATACTGGACATGCACAACATAATTGCCATGCGGCTTCCAGTTTTAAATCTTTATTTATGTACACACACAATTAAGCTACAGTACTGTACAAAAGTCAGATATCACCCTTTCATTTACTCTGTTTACAGTCAAAACAGCAAAAGCAAGTTCTCAGTTACAGGGGGAAAAAAAGCCTCCAACAGTAAGGATGAAATTAAATTTATCAGCATTTTACTGGTCCACTATTTTACTTTTGTGCACTCTACTGCCACTTTAACCACTTTGCCCTTCCTATCTTACAACCAACCAGTTATGGTTGAGTCCTCTTAATAAAAGCTGCTCCCAAAGATTCAGTACCATTATTTAACCTTCAAACACAAGAGTCACACAATCAACTATCCAAACTCACCTAAGCTGCCTTATAAATGTCATTCTTATGCGCATTCAAAATGACTAAAAGAGGTATTTCTGAGGAAATTAAGTACAAAATAATCCACGTGCATAAGAAAGGGTAAAGTCAAAGGAAATAAGTAAAAAAAAAAAAAAAAAAAAAGAAGGCCTGGTAGAACACCAAAAACCATCAGATAAATAATACTTAAAGGTTATATAAACAAAATATTTTTAACATTAATAGAGCAGCAAACAACCATTTATATATATATATATATATATATATATATAAATATATAAATAAATAAAGACATAGTGGAGTAATGGCGTCCTAAGCAGAGGATGAGATCCCACCCCCTCTGTGTGTGTTGCAATCGGGCTGGCTGCGTGTGCAAGTTAGTCCTGCCCTGTGAAAACGGTGGCCTTCTGCACGTTTTGTTTTGCCTTCCCCAGACAGTGACTACCCACACTGTGCATGTACCACTTAAGGCGGAACAATAAATTTCAAACAAGAAACTGAGGCGCTAGAATGAAGTCTTAACTGCTGAACCTTTTAAGGTGGAACAGGAAAATTTGAACAAGAAACTGAACAAGAAAAATAAACTGACTTAAGCTTAAGGGGTTTATGGCCATTTGCCTCATGATTGCACATCCGTAAATTTGTGAGGTGGAGCTTCTGAAGGAGCACTGAAGGGAGTTCAAATATTCTCCAGAATTGTATAGATTAAGATTAAGTGACCCTTATTAGTCTCACAACAGGGAAATTTCACCTCCGTATTTAACCCATCCGCGAAACACCACATACACACTAGTGAGCACACACATACAGTGAGTACACTTGCCTGGAGCGGTGGGCAGCCCTATGTCATGTACAGCCATGTACTGTCAGCTCTGGGGATCAAACCTGTGACCTTCCAATCACAAGGCTGGTTCCATAACCTCCAGCCCATGACTGCCCCCACTTATAGTGTACCTTCAAGGCTTTCCTCTTTGAGAGAGAGGAGTATTGTATCATATTGTATTGTATTTGGAGGTGTGTATTGTATTTTTATTAAGGTTAAAAAACAGATGTAAATTACACTGGATGTGGTGCGTTGTGATCACACACTAAGACAATGGCAAATAAACTTGATTCTTATTTGGTGAAAAACATGATGAAAATGATGATGAAAAAAGCATAATTTACCTTCTGTAACACTTCTATAACCTAAGAATAGCTCAGCCAGTTTGTGCTGAAGTTACTGAATAATGTCTTAGTATGCAATAAGCGTGGGATTTTCATGGATTAAACGTTTCCTACATCTAAAATGGTCTTCTCTCTTCACAGTACGGTATTTCTCAGAGAAAAATGTTCTCATGGAGTCTGAGCTGACCTGTAGTTTCACATACTAGTGGCCTGCAGTGATGATATCATTGAGCACATTGTTTTCCAGCATGAATGAGCGCAACTTGTAATTACATGCCTCTGGTTATAGCCAAGAAACACTGCACCAGCTCCTGACTCAGCTCAACCCCATACTAAAGCTTTTTTTTGGAAGGAGAGATTATGGCAGCTGGGATCAGTGTTCCCTTTTTAATCCAGCTAAAAAATTACACTTTTTCCCACTCTTGCACGTTCTAATAATCGCTCTCACAATCCTCCAATTCACTGCATTCATTTTTGACCAGTTGTTTACTTCTAACAGTCTCTGGCCTCTGTTCAGATAGCACTTATCCTTAAGACCAAGCAGCCTACTTTCCTATTACATAATAGAGTAGAATGCATGACACAACAAAGAAGATTTTCTTTTAACACATGTTCTAACATAACTATAAAAATACTAATACAAAGCTTAAAGCAGATTCTCAGTAGTAGCTGATTAGTAGCATAACAGAGGTTACCTCAGATGAAGTAATAAGCTAAAGCTACAGCTAACCACCGTAACACTGGTAGCTGGAGATTCAGTGTTTTCTATAGATTTTTTTGGTCTTCAGTGGATGATGTGCCAGTTTGTTTTAGAAATATATGTTATATATACTATATAACTGTGTCTGGACCTAATATTAGCCTAACCTGATAAAGCCAGGCTCTCAGCTTTTACAGTCACATCCTTACCTACATGTCCTTAGTGTTCTGGAGTAGTAAAGTATAACATAATGTGCTTACTTGCAAATTCAAGCAAAACATTCATATTTCACATTTCTGTTAAAACATAAAATCACCACTTTACTGAATTGTTAGCCTATATACTTTTACCTCTTCCTGTGATGAAACAAATACCTGTACCAGTCCTTAAACCCAAGCAAGGAAAATGAGAGGTTCAGTTCACTATCCAGGTAGGACCACTGCTTATATATCAACGTAGCACTTTTCCACCAGACAGTGTAGTACAGCACAGCACATTTACAAATTCATGATGTTCTGTTGTCATTTCCACTGCCCAGTGAGCTGTACATTCAGAGTGCTGAATTTAGTTGCCACTTTTTCTGAGGTACCAGACATATGGTACTGAGGCATATGGGTGGAAGTAGTGCAGACCATTCATTGGTTACACGTAATTGTTGCAGAATTGCATCTCTACTAGTAAAAGAAAGTACTAGGTCTTACCGTAGGCCAGCACAGGTGCTAATAGCCACACGGGACTCAGGGAACCCTCTGACGGAGCCATGATAATAACAGTGAGTCTGTTGAGTGAGAACAGAGAACAGGTCTTATTAAATATTTCCCCCTCCCTTTACAACACTCCTTCCCTCTCCCCTTACAACACTCCTTCCCTCTCCCTTTACAACACTCCTTCCCTCTCCCTTTACAACACTCCTTCCCTCTCCCTTTACAACACTCCTTCCCTCTCCCTTTACAACACTCCTTCCCTCTCCCTTTACAACACTCCTTCCCTCTCCCTTTACAACACTCCTTCTCTCTCCCTTTACAACACTCCTTCCCTCTCCCTTTACAACACTCCTTCCCTCTCCCTTTACAACACTCCTTCCCTCTCCCTTTACAACACTCCTTCCCTCTCCCTTTACAATACTCCTTCCCTCTCCCTTTACAACACTCCTTCCCTCTCCCTTTACAACACTCCTTCCCTCTCCCTTTACAATACTCCTTCCCTCTCCCTTTACAATACTCCTTCCCTCTCCCTTTACAATACTCCTTCCCTCTCCCTTTACAACACTCCTTCCCCCTCCCTTTACAACACTCCTTCCCTCTCCCTTTACAACACTCCTTCCCTCTCCCTTTACAACACTCCTACCCTCTCCCTTTACGACACTCCTTCCCTCTCCCTTTACGACACTCCTTCCCTCTCCCTTTACGACACTCCTTCCCCCTCCCCTTACGACACTCCTTCCCTCTCCCCTTACGACACTCCTTCCCCCTCCCTTTACGACACTCCTTCCCCCTCCCTTTACGGCACTCCTTCCCTCTCCCTTTACGACACTCCTTCCCTCTCCCTTTACAACACTCCTTCCCTTTCCCTTTACAACACTCCTTCCCTCTCCCTTTACAACACTCCTTCCCTCTCCCTTTACAACACTCCTTCCCTCTCCCTTTACAACACTCCTTCTCTCTCCCTTTACAACACTCCTTCTATCTCCCTTTACAACACTCCTTCTCTCTCCCTTTACAACACTCCTTCCCTCTCCCTTTACAACACTCCTTCCCTCTCCCTTTACAACACTCCTTCCCTCTCCCTTTACAATACTCCTTCCCTCTCCCTTTACAATACTCCTTCCCTCTCCCTTTACAACACTCCTTCCCCCTCCCTTTACAACACTCCTTCCCTCTCCCTTTACAACACTCCTTCCCTCTCCCTTTACGACACTCCTACCCTCTCCCTTTACGACACTCCTTCCCTCTCCCTTTACGACACTCCTTCCCTCTCCCTTTACGACACTCCTTCCCCCTCCCTTTACGACACTCCTTCCCTCTCCCCTTACGACACTCCTTCCCCCTCCCTTTACGACACTCCTTCCCCCTCCCTTTACGGCACTCCTTCCCTCTCCCTTTACAACACTCCTTCCCTCTCCCTTTACAACACTCCTTCCCTTTCCCTTTACAACACTCCTTCCCTCTCCCTTTACAACACTCCTTCCCTCTCCCTTTACAACACTCCTTCTCTCTCCCTTTACAACACTCCTTCTCTCTCCCTTTACAACACTCCTTCCCTCTCCCTTTACAACACTCCTTCCCTCTCCCTTTACAACACTCCTTCTCTCTCCCTTTACAACACTCCTTCCCTCTCCCTTTACAACACTCCTTCCCTTTCCCTTTACAACACTCCTTCCCTTTCCCTTTACAACACTCCTTCCCTCTCCCTTTACAACACTCCTTCCCTCTCCCTTTACAACACTCCTTCCCTCTCCCTTTACAACACTCCTTCTCTCTCCCTTTACAACACTCCTTCCCTCTCCCTTTACAACACTCCTTCCCTCTCCCTTTACAACACTCCTTCCCTCTCCCTTTACAACACTCCTTCCCTTTCCCTTTACAACACTCCTTCCCTCTCCCTTTACAACACTCCTTCCCTCTCCCTTTACAACACTCCTTCCCTCTCCCTTTACAACACTCCTTCCCTCTCCCTTTACAACACTCCTTCTCTCTCCCTTTACAACACTCCTTCCCTCTCCCTTTACAACACTCCTTCTCTCTCCCTTTACAACACTCCTTCTCTCTCCCTTTACAACACTCCTTCCCTCTCCCTTTACAACACTCCTTCCCTCTCCCTTTACAACACTCCTTCCCTCTCCCTTTACAACACTCCTTCCCTTTCCCTTTACAACACTCCTTCCCTCTCCCTTTACAACACTCCTTCCCTCTCCCTTTACAACACTCCTTCCCTCTCCCTTTACAACACTCCTTCCCTCTCCCTTTACAACACTCCTTCCCTTTCCCTTTACAACACTCCTTCCCTCTCCCTTTACAACACTCCTTCCCTCTCCCTTTACAACACTCCTTCCCTCTCCCTTTACAACACTCCTTCCCTCTCCCTTTACAACACTCCTTCCCTCTCCCTTTACAACACTCCTTCCCTCTCCCTTTACAACACTCCTTTCCTCTCTGACACATGCATGCTAAGAATTATCTTAAAGTAGTTGTTGAGTAAAAAAGGTAATGGAAGCTTATATTCAACCACTACTTCTGTCCATCTTTATAGACATCACATCCTTTTGAGATTACTCAACAATTCGACATGCTCTGAGGGAAATCTGTGGTGTAGACATGCAGTTTACATGATGCTAACTGGTGATCATTAGCTTCCACTACTTGTTAGCTAGTCTCATAGCTCCAGCACAAAACTAAAGAAGCAAACTTCAGACAACAAACATATTTGGTCTGTGATAAGGACAAACAGTGCATTTGATTTATTTTTTGTCAAACTATCATCATCTCCATAGATGGATTTGAGAAACAGACAAACGTACTATACTGCTAGGGTTCTATGTCTGTTATTTTGAGTGAAACTACACTTCAGAACGTTTTTTTTTGTTGTTGTTGTTTTTTTTTTTGTTTTTTTTTAATATACAGCAAGCATCTACGATATTAATATGACACCCACGATTAATTTAAGGGACTTAAACACCAGGCTCCAGTCATACATAGTCAAAATATACAACACCCTTTTGCCCTTTGACTTTCAGCTCCTGCCCCACCCAAATATCTCCCCACACCCCTGCCTTCCATATAATACTATCACAATTCAATATTTCTATGGCTGAGACTGACTAATAAGGCATATCAATGGGTAACATTACAAACTGATTTGTTCTGCACAGTCAAAGCCAATATATGAGGTAAGGAAATATACAGTGATATTCATTATGACTCAGAAATAAACATACCACTGGGCTCTCTTCCATGGACACCCCAGTTCCATTTGGCAAGTAGTAGAAGACATTGGGTGGTTTAGGCAAGAGATCTCTGCAAAATCCAAATGACATGAGTAAACAGGGTGGAGGAAAAGCAGATGATTAAACATAAGGGAATGTAAAATGGATACTGTGGAGCGCTGCTGTGTGTGTGTGACTGTGCACACTCACTGATTTTTCTCCAGCTCCAGTAGAAGGAGGCTGTCTCCTACTTGCAGACCACATAGCAATGTGTCTGGGTGACCATTCTGCAGAAGAAGAGCAAACCATGACTTGAAAGCCACCATCCAATGATTTTATATTACAAATCAATAAGACTTAAAAATGTAAAAGCTATAAAAGGATAAATCCAGTTCTAAAATCAAATTTGGCAAGACACATTTAAAGACATATATATACATAATATAACATATATAACTTCACGCATAAACCAAATCTTGCATTAGGGAGCCAGGTTGTTAAGAAACGGTGGTCCTCATTAGTAATCTTTCATGGTTATCTCATCGTTGTTTGGCGGAAATGTATATTGTGATTATTACTGATAATTAAATTGTGCAGCATTTTATTGCATTTTACTACTTTATGCCCAACAACACCCCAATAACCAAATCATTAACTAAATAACCATTAACTAAAATCACTCTAAATTTTAAAATTAAACCCAACAGGCAAGTCGCAAGCAAATATCAATGGCCTTTGCTATCTTTCTTTGCTATCTTCCAAAATAACAGGCACTGATGGCTTAGTGCCTTATAGAGCTGAATGATGTGGACATATTAATGTGGTGTTCGATAAAATTGTTGGATATCATAAGAACAATATTAGAAGCTATAAATTCTGATTAAAACAGCTTGTCTCAATTTTGTTTGTACAGTGTTAGGTTGTAGAAAAACAATCAGCATTCCCTAAACAGCTTTTTTTCTGTACAGACTCCAAAATGGGGAAAAGTTCCTTTTGGTGATGCAGGTTCTTGTGACAGGAGCCTTTACTGTTTCACAAATTTTATAGCACTGAGAGTGAGAATAATAATCACTTCTGAAGCACAGGTTAGCAGTTCAGGGTAGAGAAGTTTTTGTGCTATGCAAGTGTTTATATTTAGCAACTGGCTGTTTAGTTAAATGGTTAAGTGGCTCAACCTACACTTGGGAGAGCATGATTTAAACCCTGGATAGGAAGGCTGGGCTTCCATGTTCCTCTCTAATTATGTCACACTGGTGCGGTGCATGTAAGGTAATTTGGACAGGATCCATTTAGTCAGTGTAGCCTTTAACAAATCATTGTCGTGATGATAATAATATGATTTCTCATGCAGCCCTTGTCCTTTAGTTTACTGTCATAGACTTCTCCGTAGCAAAATGGCTAACAGTGGATTCATATGTTATTTCTAGATTGTACTTCTTTCTTTTTTGGCCTAAAGCTATTGAGAAATCCCTGAGTTGTTGCTCTGTAACCACAAAAGCTGATCTTTTAAGTGCTGAGGTAATCAGACCTTTTACAAGAATTACTCCAGTGTCCTTCATCATGATCGTCTGTGATTCACACTGTGTTGGAGAAGTATCCTCTTGTCTACATGAATCAGCACTGATTCAGAACTGCTGGCTGTGTGGGAGTTTTTTCTTTTTTAGTTAGCACAGTTGATAATTTGCTGTTGCTTTTTTTTGTCTTGGTGTTTTTACTGGATGGTAATTGATGTCTGGCTTAAAATATAAACTAAATCAGGTTCCTATTTTGCCATGCATGAGATAAAATCAGCTTTATACCCTAATGTTTCTCCAACTCAATCTCTTTCTGCTGTACCCTTATCTGTGGACCGAACACCACAATCATTTCCCTACATCTCCTTTTACTCCAAGAAACAGGAAACCCACTAGCTGCAATTCCACTTCAAATGGAATCCAATAGGCAAGTGGTAAGCAGATAAAGAAAACACTGAAAAATGCTGCAGTATTCCTTCAAAATACCACATATTGTTTTCAAAGAATAAACTACTATTTTCAAAGAATAATACTACTACTTTCTTGGGTCATGTCAATATTAGAGCCCATTTCACAGAAAACTGAACTGTCACCACTTTGTTGAAGTAAGAGTTTGTTAAACACTGTTAAAAACCTACAATCAAGGTTTTTACATGCATCTGCTTATTCAGCCTATGTTAAAGGAGTGTTTCAGTCTGCCTTTTAGTTTAGGCACAATAAAGCACAGCCAATCAGAACAGAGCACATTTGAATGTACCAGTCTTAAAGGCACAGTTACAAAAACAGCCTATTTCAATCTGAGGATTTAAGGGAGGTTAGAAAATGATCAAAAATAAATCACAACTGTTTGGTACATAAAACCAAACAAACATCATAAGCAGACCTCAGAAGGGAAAATAAAATCAAATAAAGTAGGAATGATATCACTTTACTGGGCCAGAGTCAGTCGCTGACGCCGCTCGACATCATTTATGAAGAACCCTAGAGCACTTGAGCCGCAGTTGATATATGTAAATACGTCTTATCTCCTCTTGCTCTCAGTGCACACCCCACACACATCTACATTAGCAGGAAAGATCTGCTGAGTAGGCTGCTGACAAAGAGTAAAGCGTGCAGCAGTGAAGGAGCCAGAGCTGAGCTATAAACAGACTGCTCTTCCTCTCTGCTCTCTCAACACACTTATCTACCACTCGCTCCATTCTCTCACCTCTCTCTCTCTCTCTCTCTCTCTGTCTGTCTCTCTCTCTCTCTCTCTCTCTCTCTCTCTCTCTCTCTCTCTCTCTCTCTCTCTCTCTCTGTAACTCACAGCCAGCTCACTTCCTCACTGATCAGCCTCCACTGCACTGTTTCCTGCTCACAGACACAGACACTGACACACACACACACACACACACACACACACACACACACACACACACACACACACACACACAGAGAGAGAGAGAGAGACAAATGCACACTGACACACTGATCTCGCTTTCTCTGTTTCCTCTGTCATTCATGCCCATTTTTAGCTTGTGAACGCTAACTGATCCTCTCACTTGCTGAGCAAAAGTCTTTTTGTTAATAAATCATGATTTGTTTGCTTGGTAGCATTTAAAAATCTATTTTTGGCAAATGCAAATGACTCACTATTTTTTGTCCCTTATACAGTTGATGCAGAAACAAAGCATCAACAAATCTGAAAAACTAATCGTTCCATCCCTAATCACAATATTGAGTTTTTCTGTTCAATGAGGTGGAACTACATGAACTACTATACTATATAAAATGTCATATCACACAGTGTGCTGCACTGAACCCAGTTAAACAGAACTAAGCTTTTTTTTGTAATGAAACATGGCAGACATATTTTTACCAGACATATTTCTAAGCAATTTTGGCCCATTCATCATGAAAGTTTGACATAATATAGAGGACAAAATATATTTTCAAATTATGTAAAAACTGGAAACCAACAAAAATGGAGATACAAGCTTTTGTTTTTCCAACAGCAACGATATTCATGGTATGCTTGATGTCATTTTTCAAAATTAATGACAAAATATTGCCCACCTCTATGCCCAGACACATACAGAAATATACAGAATACAGCAGAGTGACACACAGATTGACACAGACACATACCTGTATACACTGGGGCTGAATGATTTGGGGATGACATATAATTGCAGTTTCTCTGATTGTTTGAATGGTACAGCAAAATAACTAACTTACACAATTCTCCACCCCACTGATCAGCCATGTTTGGTGTTCAAATTTTGTGTAAATGTGCTTTTTTACATTCCTTTACGACAACTTTGATTCATGTCAGATATAATTAAACTATGACAGTGATTTGAAAATTGTACTCTTTGAAACTGTGATTTCAATATGAAATGATTAATCGCACCCATGCCCCCACCAACTGACACACAAACATTAACACACACACACACACACACACACACACACACACACACACACACACATACACACACCCCTAGGCTGAAACAGACACACATCCCTGTATCAGTGTGGTGTAAAAGTGAAACCTTAGTGAGTTTCCTGCAGCGCTGCCTCAGTTTCCTGCCTTTCTCCTTTCTCTCCTAATGGGAACAGAGGGCTTCACCACTGAGCCCTCTCATCATAGCTATCTCAAAGGAAAACCAACATTATCACATATCACAGCCTGACTGGCACCAGGGGACTGGTTACTGCTCAACACTGCTAAACACTCTCAGGACCATACAAACTTCGCCTCAGGGTCATCCTTTATAGATTTGTACTTAGAAGTTGTCTAATGCTTAAAATGCTGTGGCATTCAGTTACAGGCAAAAACAAACACAGCTCGGACTTCAGACAACTATGGCTTGTTGCTACTTAACTATTTAGCTGCACTATTCAAACTGAATTACACAATCACATGATTAATTGTATAGTGCCATAATGAATTGCATATACATATATTACAATATATATAAACATATTCAAGTCTGTGCATCTGACTTTTTTTGCCATGGCAAAAATACCCAAAAATATAAAAATGTTTTTTTTTCTTCCTACAAATCAGGACTATACACACACAATAACTTTTAATCAAATTCAAAATTATATTAAATTTACATCATATTAAAATATCTCCTCTTCTACTTATAAGCATAAAGCTGATATAGACTGAATTTTAGAATCTGTACATTCCACATAATTTCTCCCCTTGTTTTGAGTTCAAAGTGAGACTGTGTATCAAACAACACCACACCTTTGTTATGTGTGGCAATAGAAGCAACATCTAGAGGGGTAAAACCCTATTTTCCTGGAGAGTCCTTCAGAGAGCTAAAGAACAGCCTTTCACAATTGTGACTGATTCATCATGAGCTTGTGTGGATGTCAGGGTGGAGAGGTGTAGGCGATGAGCATCATTCATTACTCCCCATCTGCTATCAATTAAAGCAGTGGAATGACTCCTTAGACTCTGCTCCACTGCCATCAACTAGGGGAGTAATTATTCATAAGGTTTTAGGCTCTATGTGGTTTTGTATAAGGTCAAGATTCAATAGGAGTTTAAATATTTTATAGTTTAAAGGGTATGATTGTTTTTACAGTGCTCTAATTATATGCTGCGAAGATTTGGCTCAGAAAAATACTATTATATAATTATATAATATTTATATATAAATTATATATAATAATTGTATTATTTTACAAACGTAAGCAGGTCCTTGTGCAGAATGATGATCTTATAAAACAGTGCCATACACAATACACACATATATAGAATGCACCCAGTGGTCATCCTAGGTCACCAACAGTTGATTCCAACAAATGAGAGACCATAGGAAGAGACTGAGAGATGTACTGATACAATTTAAAATTTCAACACACTGTTTTAAACATTTGTTCTTTCCAGTTTTTACAGTGCATTGGAAAACTGTGAACTCAAATCTCTGCTAAAACCACGATCCATATTAATCTTTGAACCTTAAGTTTATTACTCAGTTATTAATCTTAAGACCTGTTATTCAGTCTTCTGTGAAAGTAATATGTAAGGTACATGGTTAGGGGAGTGAGGAACTTAAGTGTGGACCCATATACAGGCTCTTCAAGATTTAAGAGGTAAACAGAGGTCAACACAGGTTGTCTATTGTATATGAATTGTTTAAATACACCCATAAACATTTACCCTAAAACTACATTTACTAGATGGTTGTGGTGAATAACTTTATTACAAATGTCTGAAAGCATTACTGACTACGTGGGTCTGGGTGGATCCAAACCTTTGAGCAACTCAGGCAAACGGCCAACTGGTGACTGCAACACATAGGAAGCAACAGATACTGGATTATGTGACTACAGACTGATCAGGAACTAGTTTACACAGCTGGACATGAGAAAGATAGATGGGGGAGAACCAAGAAAACCCGCATGGGAAAGTACATTGGATTAGAAGAAGAAAAGTGAAGTGAAACAAGGAGAAAGTGAAAAATAAAAGAACACCGACGGAGGAAGAATACAGAGTAGGATAAGAAGTACACTGGGGGAAGAGAGAGGAGTGATTGACATATGAGAAGATTACAGGACAGTAAGTTTAGAGGAGACCGTGAGAATTGGCAAAGAGAAAGGCAGTGTGAGAGGCAGACAGAGAAAGAAAAAGAGCCAGAAAGAGAAAGAAACACAGAGGGGAAAAGAGCAAAAGATTAAGACTGAAGGACAATCAGTTTTCTATCTTGAGCTGTCCAGAGAATTAGTGATGTAGAATCACGACCAAGACCAAGCAGCTAACACCTCCTACACCTCCTACGCCACACAGAGTTCTTCTCCTTCTGTTCTCCTCCTCCTCCATTTCAAGTTTCTTTTTTCTATGGATGCACTGATTTGGAATTTCTGGGCCAACGATGATCAACAATAATTACCGTCTGTTAAGACAGGTCACTTCCATAAAGATAGAACAGTGGTTAATTTTACACAGCAATAACATACATACATTTTACATGGCAGGTAAAGTTAATATTTACATATTTATCAGCAGCTCTTATCTAGAGTGACTTATAGCAGTAGGTGTCTTGCTCAACTGGTATAACAGTGGAGTTCCTGCTTGAACAGAGAACTGAACTTCAAATCTTTTGTGTAGGCACTGGTGTGACCATGCTTCATCTCAGTGAGCTTAAAGGGGCAAAAATCTCCAGGACTAGTCAGTATACATGGGTCAGAGTGTGTGTGAACACAAAAAGGGCACCCAATTATGGGATGCAATTAACAGCTACAATTTCAGTATTAGACTTATCTGTATGCGATATATCCACATCGGACTCTCTTCCAACTGGTCTCCTTCACTCACATTTTTCTTCCATTCAGTCTCCACCCTCAGTTTTTCTAATCCAATCTTTCCCCTCACCCCTGTTGTCCTCCATTCATATCTCACTACTCTCTGCAGCTCACCATCAACATCAAACCCTTTTAACCTCTCTTTGACCCCAATCACTCACACTCTGACTCTCTCTGTACTGCTTTCTCTCACTGTTCAGCATACCCCTGTACTCTCCCCATAACCCCCACCTCCACCCACCCCCCACCCACTCTGTCTGTGACGTAATGTCCCTAGGCATGTGCTCTAGCTAGCAGAATGACCTCAGCCATATATGAATGCTAGGTGTGGCCCACTGAGAGGAGAAGAAACAGAGGGGGCGGATGGAGTGCATGAGCTACGGCAGAGGAGAGAAAGACAGATGATGGTCGCCTTCCATCTTCCTTCCATTTGCTCACAATGGAAGATCTGCCCTTATTGGTTATTATATTAGCACTGCATTGTCTGTGGCCATAAACAGTGAATCTGTCATGAGGCAAGTGAATTCAGGGCTGTTACTGCAGTGTCTCAATATTCAAACAATCTATATCAAACGTGGCACACTCAGATACAGTTACGTTGTCGGAATTTTTATAATGAAGTAAAAAATGTGTTCTTTGATCACGAGCCAAATTTGTTTGTGGATCCAAACTAGAATGTTTTGCAATTTTGTGATTTACAGTAAAAAAAAAACAACCACTCCCAGTCTCTTGATGTTCTCTTGGCTTGCACTCAATTGCTCACACACACACACACACACACACACACACAGCCTCCCAGCATTTCCAGAGTTTTAAGAGGATCAGAATGGGAGAGTAAAGCTCAATGCAACTCTGTGTTCCCTCTGAAGGAGCAACGCCCTGCCTATCACACTCAGCTGCCCACTTTTCTCCCTCTTTCTTTTCCTGGTCTGTGGATGAAAAGGAGAATTCTAATTTCATTCAGTGCAGCAATACGTCTGCAGATTGTTTACTCCAGCATAGAGCTAATTATTTTTATAATAAAATCACAATTTTAAGTATGGCCATTTTTAAAAGATCCTACAAAACGTAATTTGACAAAGGGCACGTGAAGTTTTGCATATGACTGCACAGCCAATTAACATGGACAATATTTTTACACATTTCCCAAAGTTCCATTGGCTTCTAATATAAATCTGTTTTAACTCAATGAGCTTCTTGTTCTTTTTGATGTATAGGGAAATGATTGTCTGTGGTAACTGACAATATGTTACAGCTGCTGTAGACAGAGATTAGGTTGAAAAAAAGGCAGAGTATTCCAGTTTAACTCTGGTGGTGGGAAACATAAAATATACACAAACTGAATTAGAAACCTATCTGTAGCCTAATCCGCATTACAGCGGAGCATAGTAGGGTCATTCTAAACGTGTGTTTAGCCTCTCACAGTAAACCACTGACATTATAAAGCCACAGAGTTCAGATAAACTAGTTAAACATGAGCCAGTCTTGTAAGTATGGCAGCTATTTAGAATGTCGGAAAAATCAAAGGACTGTCAAAGAAACTCATTAACTCTGCTCAACTGCAAACTCTCGCTTTTCTTTCTCACTGACAGCTGTCCTCCCTTTGGTCTGCTACTTTCCAGCAGAGAAATCTGTAGAGTCAAGCAGTCACAACCAGTCACAGCGCACACAACATGCAGTGCATATGGTCCACTGCACACTTATTGTGATTATCTGATAGACAATGAACTCAAGCATAATTCTGAATGGGTATGTTTAATAAATACTGCCTCCATTGTTGATGTCTGAGATAATATTCATCAGCAAGGGCATTTAATTTGGATTTTTTTTTTGTCCAATTCCACATCCTCTGGATACAGGCCACCTCCCTAAGGGCCAAACTTGGCTTGGAAAGGCTGATGGTAATCATTTGAATGCCTTGGACAGAGAGAAAGAGCAGACTTTGTTCGTGGATGGGTGTCAATGAGAGAGGAACGGAAAATGCCTGTAAAACACATATACACACACTCCCCACACCCATGCCATCCCCCACCTTTCCTCTTTCTCTGAACATAGACACATATTCATTATTCCCCACCTTTCCTCACCACTGGAAAACAAGCTAAAAACAGAGCATGGTTGCTCTAGTCATCCCTCCAGCTCTTTATTCATTCTGAAACACTGAGCCATACTCCATACTTAGGAGTTTCTTGGAATTGGAGTTTATCAGATCAGTTAAGCTTGGTTAACCTAAATAGTGTTTTCACAATTTGTTCTAAACTCTAAACCAGAGTTTGTTTTTCTGTGACACTGTATCTTTTTTCATTTGGTTAAAATGGTTTTGCATAGCAATGGATAAAGTGCACTGAATTATATCAGCAGGTGTTTGATGATTGGTCAGAAATTTGGCTGGGACTGAAGCAATTTCACATGCAAACCAAAACAACATTTTTAACTTTCACAAGCCTAACACTGTATAAAATCCAGATTCATCCCTCATATATACTCTCAATATAAATGTGTTATCCTACCTCTATTTGGTATTAAAATAAAGCCACTTATTACCTGAATGAACTTGACAATAAGGCTGCTGATGCTTGGCCTAACAAGTTCTGTGACTCATGTGCCAAAATCAAATGCATTGATTTGTTATTCTTTTACTGCTTGTCTGCTGTTATCAGCAAAATTAACCTAAAAACTACACAATGTAATAACAGTGAATTATTTTCTGTAATAGGCTAAACCCAGCACTCCTTCTGTAATAGTAGCCCTCACTGTAATGGAACAAAAAAACTTGCTAATAAACATGGCTGCACACCATGATATTATCAATATCATGCCTGGTACGTAACAATGACATGTCAATAGCTATCTGTGGTAATCTGTGGAAATTAGACATACACACTATCAGTCAAACGTTTGGTATTATATGTACAATTATTAATTGCTGTCAATTTATTCACTAATATCTTAGACAGCATATATTGACTTACCATACAATAGTCACAAAAAGGCATTTTATTATGTTTTATTTAATATTTCTGACCAAGGGCCAGATTCACAAAAGTGTTTTCAAAAAAAAAATCTTCTTAGATGTGTTTTTTCGTAACTTCATTCTTAAGAAAAAATGTTCCATAAAGATTATCTTATAGAATATTTGAGGACTTATGTTTTTTTTTTGTATTTAAGACCATTGGGCCTCATTCATCAACTAGTTTTAAGAAGCAGTTTTGATGAAGATTTTGACATTCACCAATGGTTTCTTATCTGGGATTCATTCTTGGGTAAGAACAGAATCTACACACTCTCAAGAGCTCAAAAATGAGACCATTTCTGAAAGAACACGTCATGGATCTTGCATAGATTTATTCTCAGGACCTTTCTCAAGAACAAATATAAGAAAAAACGATGAATGAGGTCCATTCTTATCAACTTCTTAGTGTTTGTCTTAAGAACCTATTTTTAAGAAAGTTTTCATGAAACCGGCCCCAAGTTCTTTATAAATATAACATTCTTTATAGATATACTGTGGAGCTGGGCGATATGGTGAAAAAGTTTTCATGATACACTATATAGGTCACAATATTTATTTTTTTAGACATCTGATCAGGAACAGAAAAAATAAGGGATGTAAATACATTTTAGAAAATACTCTCAAAAACTGTGAACCCAGTTTCCCTCGCCCGGATTAGGGTTACCGGGGCCTCACTCTGGAGCCAGGTTTGGGGGAGGGGCTCCTCGGCGAGCACCTGGTGGCCGGGCCTTTACCCATGGGTCCCGGCCAGGCTCAGCCGAATGAGCTACATGGGACCAATCTCCCATGGACCCACCACCTGTGGGAGAGGCATTTATGGAGGTCCGGTGCAATGTGGATCGGGTGGCGGCTGAAGGCGGGGGCCTTGGCGTTCCGATCCTCGGCTACTGAAACTGGCTCTCGGAACATGGAACGTAACATCTCTGGCAGGGAAAGAGCCCAAGCTAGTGTATGAGGATGAGAGACACCAACTAGATATAGTTGGGCTCACTCAACACATGGCAGGGCCTCTGGAACAGACTCTCTGGAGAGGGGTTGGACTTTATTCCATTCTGGAGTTGTTCAGGGTGAAAGGTGTCAGGCAGGAGTGGGCTTACCCTGGAGAGGGTACTGGAAAGTGCCCCCTGTGGGGACTCTATTGTCTTGCTGGGTGACTTCAACACTATGTGGGCAATGACAGTGAGACCTGGAAGGTCTGTGGAATGGCCTCTCCGATCTGAACCCGAGTGGTGTTTTGTTATTGGAGTTCTGCGCTCGCCACAGTCTGTCCATAACAAACACCATGTTCGAACACAAAGTGCTCAAACACTAAGTGCACATGGCATCAGGACACCTTAGGCCGCAGTTTGTTGATCGACTACGTAGTTGTGTCATCAGATTTGAGACCATGTGTTTTGGACACCCGGGTGAAGAGAGGAGCGGAGCTGTCAACCGATCACCGTGAAAATACCGGACAGACCTGGCAGACCCAAACAAGTTGTGAGGGTTTGTTGTGAATGTCTGGCAGAGGGACCTATCAGAAAGATCTTCAACTCCCACATCCGACAAAGCTTTGCCCTCTTACCGAGGGAGGCCGGTGACATTGAGTCCGAGTGGGCCCTGTTCCTTGCCTCCATTGCCGATGCAGCGGATCGGAGCTGTGGCCGCAAGGTTGTAGGAGCTTGTCGAGGCCGCAATCCCCAAACCTGATGGAGGACACCTCGAGTAAAGGAAGCCGTCAAGCTGAACAAAGATTCCTATTGGGGCAGGTTGGCTTGTGGGACTCTGGGGGCAAAAAATGGGTACCGAAGGGCCAAGCGGGTCGCAGCTTCAGCAGTTGCTGAGGCAAAAATTCGGGTGTGGGAGGAGTTTGGTGAGGCCATGGAGAAAGACTATCGACAGGCACCGAGAAGGTTCTGGCAAACCGTCAGGCACCTCAGGAGAGGAAAGCGGTTCCTGACCAACACTGTATACAGTGGGGCTGGGGGGCTGCTGACTTTGACTGGGGACGTCATTGGACAGTGGAAGGAATACTTCAAGGATCTTCTCAATCCCATCAATGATCCTACCCTAGAGGAGGCAGAGCTTGGAGATCTGAGCGAGGGTCCGTCCATCACTTGGGCTGAGGTAGCCAAGGTGGTTGAAAAACTCCTGTACAAATTAGCCACTGAGATCTCAAATCCACTGAGATTACAAATGACATGACAGAAGCTTCACCATTAAACTAATACAGCTGAAGCAAAGTTTTAGAAATAGATTACTTTGCCATTGTAGGCTGCAGGTTGTTAAATAAACCTAAGGCAAGAATAAACAATACTTGATGATGAACACTCAGTCAGGGTAAAACAAGACGGGTGGGTGCTTATTTATGTCTTCTCAAAACCTGCCCTTCCTCACCAGAAAAGTCTAAAGCTAAGCAGAAACCTTTGATACTGGAACAACTGTTAGTTTAGTCTGGTCCAGCTCCTGAACACTCAGGGGTTTTGCCCAGTCATGCCTTTATTGTGTGCCTTCCTAAATGAGGGAGTGAGGAGTGAGGAAAGGTGGATGTGCTGCCTTGTTTCCTCCTCTCTGCCCTCCTACAGTGAGGGAAGGAAGTAGGTGCTCTGGCATATTTTACTGAAGGCTTCCTGAAATAAGTCTGATCTGAGAGGAAAGGAAGCGGAGGCAACATTAAGGGGACGGACAATTCCTGTGCAGCTGAGAGGACCTCTGAAATCATATCCTGCCAAATTCCCCTCTGTACCCTGATCTAGATGAGAGAGCAGCCGAGCGAGCCAGAAAGAGAGAGAGTTATTGCAATATTTAATACATCACGGTATTTAATGATGTATGATTCTGCATTAATAATGTTAATAAATGTAAGCTTTCACAGTACTGCTACTTTATGCCACAAGAATGTCTCACAAATCTGACATAGCTTGTTTTGACTGGGCTTCTCTTAAGATTACATCAAATAGAAACTCACACAGCATTTTGAACATTAAATACACAGAAACTACACCTCCAGAAAGGAAACTTACTATTTGTTTTAAACCATTCTTTCCAAAGTATATGGGCATATGAATGACACACAGTACTGTACAGTACAGTACAGTAGTGTAAAGTCACAAACATCCCTTTCATTTATTTTCCTAGTCAAAACAGCCATTATGTACAAGCTATTATCATGTCAGCATCAGAAAAAAAGCTGAAAACATATTTCACTGAAAATGACACTGAAATCTCTGCAACAAAATATATAATAAATCCAGCCTTTGCCATTATAACAGCCATTCTTTTTGGGAGACTTACTTTCAGTTTTTTATGTTTTGGTGCTCTACCAGGTCTTGTATGGTTGTTAGGATTCTTATGTTTTAATCTTCCATTTTTTTTTAATTTATTTATTTTTTTTACTTATCTAACCTTCTCAGAAATACAGGGAGATTCACTCGAAAGAGGCCCTGAATTTTCTGTAGTAAATCTCGCTAGGACAAAGCAATCTGAACAAAACAAGGTGCAATGTGCTCCTCAGTATATGGAGCTTTGAGCAAGCCAGGATGCCTCTGCGTCAGACAATGAAGTAGGCACCGGACAGCTGTGCGACATTTGCACCTTCCAGGTGCATAACCCCGTACCCCTTCAAGTGTCTGGCAGAAAACGGATATCACTTCCAGTATCGCATGTAATACAATGGGTTACACATGCGTCAAGGTATGTAGTGTATTTTTTTGGTTCAAACTGCTTCATCCTAAGTCACAACATAATATTCAGGGCCTCTTTTGGGTGAATCTCCCTGTATTTCCTTAAGACATTTTAGATTTATATGAGAAAGAAATCTTTTAGGCAGCTAATGTGTGTTTGGAAAGTTACCAGCATGAATGCTCAACAGAAATAGATATGATGCTCACCATCTTTCACTTTCACTTACATACCAGTATAGACTATATTACTCAGTACTATCTGCAGATCACTGACATTTCATCTACCTCCGAGATCAACTCTATCTCAAGTCCTGGAATGCTACTGTTTATTTCTCCTTCCTGACTAATCCTGCCAATTTCCAATCATGATTATAGATTAGTCGCCTGGTTCCCCTGTTCATGAAATACAGATACAGCCTCATCATTTACAGATGGATTGCAGCCACATTAGCCTTTTGATAAATAAAGTATGCGACCAGATGCCAGGCCCCACCTACAGGGAAAATGATGGGAATAGGCACTAAACAGGCATTCTTGGATAATTAAATCTGACTGCAGTCACAGATAACCAGCCTCAGTGTCAGCACACAGAGAAGCTCAGCACCAAAATAATGTTTACCCAGGCTCATTTGGTGTTCCACAAAAACAAACTAATCCACTCACAAAAATATGATTATCTCTGCATCTCTGACACGATTCAGCCACAATACCACAAACATGCTAAACAGTAGCTGCAGTATGTAGCTAAAGCTTTGAATAATGAGTCTTTGAATTTTAATATGGACTATGGTAAAAGCCAAGCTTACATTCTGTCAAATTAATACAAGAACTAATAGGAATATGAAACAAATGTGCATAATTGCTCACCCAGCTACTTTAAATTAGTTTCTTTCCTCAGCTGAAAGTGCAGTGCATGCCTCCAAACTGCACCGCAAAACATCTCTTGTACTTTCCCTCACCTGCAAAATGTCCCTTAGGCTCCTCCTGTGTCCATCCACAATAGCAAATGGCCTCGTCCTCTCCAAGGGCTTAACTCCTCTGCTATGCCCTGGCACTAAAGACAAAGAATAAGACAGTGAATCATATAAATTATATACGAGTAGAAAAACATAATGAATACAGATGCTTCCAGACAGACGTTCTGCATGATAGAATTAAACAACTGACATCCTACCATGCTCTGTGGCATGTCTAAAAATGCTGAGCATGTCCACCTGACCATGCTTTTGGATGAAGATGGCAAGAAGGATAGATTTACAAAAGAACACACACACACACACACACACACACACACACACACACACACACACACACACACACACATATATATATACATATATATGTGTGTATATATATATATATATATATAAGGAAAAACAGAAGAGCAGCTGTTTCTCAGGTGACCAAAAAAAAAGACCTTAAAGCACAACAAAGCCATCAGACCCCCTCCAATGCCTGTCCAATGCTACACAGAAAGGGATTTTTATAGTAGGTTTGAAGTGCATAAACCCCTTATTATGAAGGTGAATATATATATGAATGCAGTCTGATGAGACATCCTTCACCATTTTTTCCACAAGTGGGAGAGTGCATGTGTGGCTTACACCAAGAGAACAGCACAGGCCTGAACACTTGAAGGGGTCTGGTGGCTTTGTTGTGCTTTAGGGTCATTTTTCCAGCATGGTTTGAGTCCACTTGCTCTTCTGAATGATCACCTTTATCCTATGATGAAACACTTCTATATTCATATATACTATATTTGTTCTATATACAATCTATATTTCTCCTGTCACACTTCTTTATTGTACAGCTTTTACATCCATAAAGAACCACAGAGAAGACCACAACCTGGAAGCGAGTTGGCTCTTTCTAGATGTCAGTGCCACATCCACAGGGCACGAGAGGTCACTGAATGGTTTCATGAGTATGAAAATGATCAGATACCGAGGACTTTGCAGTACCTCTATGGGAGATTTTGAGGTGGTAGGCAGTGTTATCCATCACCATCATCAAAACACCAACTGATGGATTACATTTGAAAGCATGTTGTTCCATCTCTCATGTACAGCTCCAGAATAATCAATTACATTGACTTCCTTCTTGAATTCCTTGGCTTTTTCAGTGGTCCATTGAATAGCGACCGAAAATCGAGGGGAGGTCAGCATTTCTTATTTTCAGGTCTAACTGTTACTTTCTGGTAGCCAACTGGATATGACAGAGAACCCAACCCAACCTAGTTGATACTAGGGGTTACAATATCCATTTAAATATTATTTTTTTCTATACACTGCTTACAGGAGAATATTGTGAACACAAATATAGTTTCATTTTGACCTATCAAGCTTTGAAATATTACATATACTGACATAAACTGGAAAACACTCCAAGATAGTCCTACAAAAACCACAAAATTCCCCTGTGCTGCACCCAAAACCATTTATACTTTGTGTAGGTTTAGATGTATGTTTTCTATGAAAATGACTTGTTTGTGATCAATATACTTTCAATAGGTTTTGGGACTTGGACAAGAAAAAAAGAAAAACGCTGGAATTTACTTTTGAAATTATGTATTGTTACAGTCTGAGGAACATAATTAACATCACCGCTTTCTATTCATTAATCTGCCTGCAACTATGTGAAACTTAGGATGAAATTCATCCTTATCATTACCTCTACAACACCACAGCCAACAAGGAGACTATGTGTCACAGACAAGCATCTTCATGTGGGAAAAACATAAGGGTCAAATGAGGACAAGCAATAATTCTAGTGTATAATGTATAACTGGCCAAACATGAACTCAATGTACTTGACTATAATGTGCATGTTTCCTTGACATCTACAGTTACAGTAGTGGAGATCTGTCCATGTGTGGTGAAGTTTCTCAGGCGACTCTTGGGAAATAGCAGCTGCACATAATGTTTGTGTGTGTTTTATGCCTGTGTGACAGCAAAGGCAATGTATTTAAATTAAAATCTGAACTATACACATTTTGAAAGTCAGAGTAGTAACAATATTTATGACTTTTAAAATGACATTATTCAATACTGCTGCTGTTCATTCATTCTATAATTTCTCAAGCAGCCACATATATATGCTTGCGCTGCCTGCAAGTGCAGTAACTCTGTATAACATTCACATTGTCTTTTCTAAGACATTTAGAGTGCAGTTTGTATTTAGTAAACTATTGCTAAAAAGTTGTGCCCAAAATATTAACATAGTAATACTAATCCTACTAAGATTCATTTTGGGAAGATCTGGTGTTGTCTACACTCCCCTTAGACGACACAATGCTGTCTTATTCACTTCCTTTTTTGCTATACTGTAAATGACATCTGTGCTCAAACTATTACATCATCATCCAAGATCTTGTGGTTGGATAGTGTAGTGGTTAACACCTCTGCCTTCTACACTGTTGACTTGGGTGAAATCCCCAACTAGGCAAACACCCTACACTATACCAATAAGAGTCCTTGGGCAAGACTTCTAACACTGTCTTGGCCTACCTATGTAAAATGATCAAATTGTAAGTCGCTCTGGATAAGAGCGTCAGCCAAATGCCAGAAATGTAAATCGAATTTTCTCACATGAATCATAACAACACTGTGTACCATATGGTGACCATGACAGTGAAGTACCATCCTGTGGTCAGACCTGAGAGAAGTGTTTGTGCATACTGAATTTGAGTAAACATTCATACATGTTGGCTCTTTACTCACTACTGAGCTTCATAGTCAGAACCCTTGACACTGAACTTACTTTACAATATTTAATTTTTGCTAAGTTGTAAAAAAAAACAACAAGGGCTTAGTTTATTAACTTCATTCACACTTCTTGTCCTTGTTAAGCCCATATATTTACATACTCCAGTTTGAACCTATCACATTTTTCTTGCTTGATGTTATTTAACAAACTCAACAATTATCTATTAAGACAAATGTGGTAAGTGCTATATAGAGAGACTTAATTTACTTTAGTGTACACTCTTTTAAAATAATTGTACCAAAGAAGGTTCTCTGAAGCAATGCCATAAACGATCCACTTTTGGTTCCCTCAAGAGCCTTACAATTTCAAGGGTCTATATCATGAAAATAACAAAACTGTTTTTTGTTTGTTTGTTTTGGAATAAAAGAGTTTGATGTATGTAAATATTGTCAAAGTGTTAAATCATACCATTCTCTCCCCAGTCCATAGAGTCCATATGAGCAGCAAAAAGAGCCCGTTTTGTCAAAAAATCTAATGCATTTACATATATCCATCTATTCAGCCTGCAGTAGTTTAGCTCTTCCCATTCTTGCTGAAGTCAGAAGAATTATTTCATCCTAGACTGCCTTTTGACTGAAGCACAATATAGGACATTCAATCAGAATACAGCATATTTACATACATCAGTCTTCAAGGCGTAGTAACAAAAAAAAACCTGTTTAATTATAAGAGACAAACAGATACTGGAAAATGGACATGTAAATATTAAGCATGACTGTTTTTGCTTCAGAAAACCATAATGACTGAGGAGGAGTTCTCACAGGAAAGGACAAGTAGAAAGGATCCTATTGACCTAATGACAGACTACAGAGCACAGGAATTTATTTCTGATTCAAAGTTAAACGCAATTTTGTGATTGCTTAAATATACCTAATTCAATTAATTAATTTCCAGATTTAGTAGGTATGTCTGAGCAAAGAAATCAGCAAAATAAAGTAAATCTTCCATGCTTCGCTTTGTGTGAATGGGAAGCCATGTGGTTGGTGGCCTGCACCGTAAATCTGACAGGTGCTGATCTGACTCCTCGTGCAAGTGCACGAGGTGCACAAGACACAGCCTGCTGAAAAGTGCCCTCATGGCAAACAGTTCAATGCCACATAAAGCTTTTCAAATTTGTTTTCTTTTTATATGTGGCACATAAATATAGCAAGTTATCTGTGTATAAAGCGCTCTTTGTATAGTATGGAGAGAAAACACACCTCTATGCTCTTAAAAGGTTCCTAAATGGCTCTTGGCTTGGATATAACTTGTACAGATGAGCCTTGGGCTAATAACTGAGATTACTGAATATTAAGATCATTTAAATACTGCCAATATTATGCAAATGATACTTTTTCATGCAGTGTGATTTCTTAAATTGCTTCACTTTTAGTTGAAATTCCTCTTGTACAATGATTCAATTCATTGTTCAGTTAAAAATGCATGCTATGGTATCATTTATCAAGATAATTCCACAGACAGTATCCGTTTGTCTGTATTTACATTACAGAACTTTTACCTTATGTGTTTTCTGAACTTTAAAAATGCTTTTCACACAGCAAATTACATAAGTGGTTCTTTAAAGAACCATCCAGTGAAATGTTCTTTAAGGAACCATGGTTCCAAATAGTCCCTTGTTGTATCTTTATAGTACCAATCATTTTAGTAACTTACATTACAAGCCTACACAGTGCAGCTCCCCTAACCAAGGCTCAGTGATTGACTGACTCATACCTGAGTGTGAGGAGTGAGATATTTCAGGGCTGTTTGGTCCATATCTGTCTGCAGCAGCTCTGCTATCAGTATTCTGCACTCCCACAGGTGCAGATGATGCTGCTGGCTCGCCATCTTCCAGCGGTCCAAGGCTAGTGGTTCCAGGTAATAGAGTCTGTGTGGAGGCCAGAAGAGGAGGAGTGCCCTCAAACAGCAGCACAGTGAGAAAGGCTCGCCATAAAACCGTTATCAGGTGGCAATCGGGGCTCATCCTCCTCTATGTTTCATTACACACCAGAGAAAGCAAAAAGGTCCAGATCTAGAGCAAGTCTGACCTCTCACAGCTCTCGCAGGACCTCCACTGTGCCAGCACTAATCAGAAGACTTAAATCCAGTCCTTAGCCAGTCTGTGGAACAGGAACACAGCGCCTGGCTGATCGCACAGGCACTAAAACAGTAGTGTAGAAACGAGTAAAGGCGTAGTAGCTCGTGTCTTGACTCGTTCACTTGCTGCTGAGTCTACGTTCAAAACTGAAGGCTGTAATTCGGCCCAGTCCACTTATCACTCTTCCAGAATCAGTTTCACCGTGACGAGAAAGGAAATCGCTCCTACTTTTTCTCAGCTCCTAACCTCCGTAGATCTCCCTCTCGCCTCGCTGCGGCCGCACGGCTGTGGAGCTCTCGCTGAAGTGAGTGTTTACATGGAGGAATCGCGTCTAGCTCCGAGCCCAGCCCAGCAAGGCGGGATTTCCTTCAGCATGTTAACCCTTCACTGCCGGGGAGTTGGACTGCAACATCGCTGCACCGTCTTTCTTATTTTCCTTCTTTCTTTTTGAGCAAATATGAACTCAGCGCTTTAACAAAATAACACATTATACGGTCGGTTCTAGAGATAATATCACACCACAGGACGGATCTTTATTTAAAGAGAGAGAGAGAGTAACTTCAGGGACATAAAAATGATAGTTTAAACTGTAACATTTATAGTTTAGAAACGGCATAAACTCTCATACAATATGAAAAAGATGAAAAATTCTGTTCATTGTACCTCTTATATTCATAATGAAAATAAAAGGCACAACCACAGATAGCATGGAAAAACCTGTCTAATGAACAAAAAAAAAATCCTGTCCAATGAAAAAACATCTCTTTTATATATGTGTATGTATTTTATACATGAACCTCAACCCAACCTAAGCCACCAGAGTCAAATAAAACATCATAACAATTACAGTAGCTAACTTTCTGCATAAACAGATCACCTTTGTATCCTTCACAAAGGTTTGACACAGATATGTGTGACTGAGTAAGAACCATCCACACAGTGGAAGTGACATGCTTGTTTATTTAGGGGGATGTGTTTATATTTTCTCTATTTAAATATTAATGCCTAGTTGTGTTGAAGGTTAAAATTGTTTGTTTTCCTTGCTGAGAGAGTATGAAATCAGTTGACATAGTAAACATCTGTATCAGAATCGCTGTCCTGAGGCTCGCTCCGTGTGTGGACTGAGCAGACGTAGCAGCTGCTCATGTCTGTCCAGCACTGCAGACAGTAGAGAGCAGAGCAGTGAGGAGCAGGACACTGCATGGCCCGGCTCTGTCTCACAAACTCCTCACATACCCAGCACCAACAAAACCTACAGCCCACCCGCTCCAGAGGAGACAGCAGCATAGATAACACCTGAGAGAGAGAGAGAGAGAGAAAGAGAGAGAGAGAGAGAGAGAGAGAGAGGTTAACAGGGTGATTCTGCCATCCTAGTTTCTATTTGTTGATTATGGTGATATGATGAAAGTCTTGCAGAATGAATTGCAGAACTGTAAACTGAAGTTTCCTTAAGTCCATTATTCTCTCAGATTCCTTCCATAGTATTCAAGCACAAGGACCTGCATTTATGTTCAGCCAAAAACTCTCTCTGTAGAGTTTATTAAAAATTCAAAGTAGTATTCATAATGCATATAAATATGACTTTTAATGCCAGTACAGCCGCTGATAAGTGGAATTTGCTGGCGATAACAAAAACATTATAATCTTTTATCAATTATTTGTCATCAGTAGCACTGAAACAAGCTGAGAAATTCTGTCAAAAGTGCAGATTCTAAACTTTCAATTGCTACCAAACTGTAAATAGAAGAGGAGATATTTTATTATGATTTGAATGTGATGAAAAGTTATAGTTGTTGTTTTGTGGACAGAAATTTCATCTTTTACATTTCTTTTTCTGCAATTTATCAACATTGAAACAAATGAGAAGGCTGAGGTGCTGATGTAAACCTGATTTACAGAATGTAAATTGAATGTAAATGGTGATCATTATGTAACTATGCAATTGTCTAAACAACAATAACTCTAGACTTCTAAGGGTTAAACATTAGCAATGAAGTTCTGAGCTAAAAATCAGTGTACATGGTTTATACTTCTTTTTAGGAATGAAAGTCCAGTGAAAGTGGTGCATACAAACCACGTTTGGTGGTATCCGTCGCCTCCTCAGTCGTTCGCACTGTCTGTTGACATATGAAATGCGTCTCTGGATTTGCAGGTTATAGAGGAAAAGAATGCGTCTCTTCTCTCTCTGTCCAGGACAAAAACCAGGCAGATCAACACAAATGAAAGATCCAAACACATTCAGAAGAAATTAGTTATGCATAAGATAATGGATACTGTCTTAATTTACAAGCACTCTGTTTTGTGGGCAATGTTTTAAAAGCTCTTCAGCCATTGGATGGTTAAGATCACCACTGCATGACTGACCACTATTATATCCCTGTATGCATTATGAAATGTTTGTTTTATTGAACATGACATAATTAATAGAATTGTTTAAATTTATTTTTTCATTGCCAAATGGCAACAGCATTACACGGCCAAAATACATAGCCACATTCTTCACACAAGCATAAAGAAAAAAGATTACAGCCAAATATGCAAAAGGTATATAACACAAAACATAAAGCATTCAGTTTTCCAAAGAAATGGGAAAAATGTCTTCTACTTTGTAGTTGTATGTTGTAGAAAACAAAGTAATCGTTGCCATATGGCAACATCACACTGTAAAGGGTTAATGAACTTATGACCCCTGGAGCTTTCAGGAAATTCTACAGCTAAACACGAGTAGAGTCTAATTGCTATCACCTAGTTATGAATCTTATAAACTGGACAATATAGAGTATTGCTGAAAGTGGAGAGCTATACATCTGAGAGTGAACTGTGTAATAGTTTTATTGATGTGGCAGCTGTTTCAATCCTGAAGGAGCGCCTAATCCTTACGGCCCTCAGTATGTCTAATGCTATTACTGTAAACCCTCTTGGCTTATTACTACCACACATGCACACACACGCACACACACACACACACACACACACACACACACACACACACACACACACACACACACACGCGCGCACACACACACACACACACACACACAGGACGTTTCTCCTCTCTCACACTTCATTTTCTGTTAAGCCAACTGAACTCAGTGAAACCCAATGAAGCACAATTCCAAGTTTCAAAGTGCTGTGGAATGATGCTAACAGCCAAGTCCTGTTCTTATTATGTAAGAGTTTTACATCATTCTGCAACTCTTCTGAGACACCACATGCACTGCAATACTGCAATATCTTTTTCAATGGTCTTGTTGCCTAATTGGAAATTAAGATTAATCATCCAAAACAAATATGAGCCCAGTTGGCTGTTCGCTGTGAAGAAGCTAAAATATTATTCAAGTTATAAGTAATAACATTTATTTAAAGTCCAGTGGACCTTCATTTCCACTCAATGCTTGCAACACAGAACAGCATCTGACCCTGTATCACAGAAAGCAATCTGTGAGAACTGAGTGGAACCCTGCAGTTTATTTGTAGTTTCATAAATGACAGTAAATAATAACTATATGAGAGAAAGTAATTTTGTGCAACATTGTGCACTGTTTGTTTTCGATTTTGCTGAATATGGGGGACCTTTAACATTTGTCCAAACCTTCCTGTGCCAAGAGTGCAACAGCAAAACAGCTGGCTGCACAATAGCAAATATTCTCCTGCTGGAAATCCTGATTTAAACAGGCACTGACTGGGAGAAAGGCCAGCAGCTGAACACATATCAATCATGTGCTGAAGTCCCTCGATTTGTTCTTTCTGAGTGTAAGACATAAGCTCCTTGCTCCTAATTAGTTGCTTATGTTTCATGCTTTTTAATGTATTAGATACTGTAACAGATCTTTTGCATCAACGTAACTGTATTTCGCAGCTTCAGTGCTAGAAGCTGCTTGCACTGCACATTTCTTATTTTCTTTTTTCTCTTAAAACACCAGGATCAGCTCAATTTAAAGAGCTTAAGACAAAATAATGCATGTTTGGGCTGCATAAAAAACAAATATAAAAGTGGGGAGCTTAGGGAACAGGGCTGGGGTCAAGAACTATGGCATTAAATAGTGATGGTGGTATTTTTTAATCACAATTTTCATAGGTTTCATCATGTGCTTAAAATGAAAGTCAACACCCACATAAATCCTCCAGGTAAGTGCTTTTGAAATACAAAGCTCCATTAATTCCTATTGCAAATTGACCTAATTTGTACAAAAGAAACTGAACGAAACAGCTTTGAGAATGTAATATAGTTCATTCAGACTAATTGAAAACAAGAAAATGTATTTTTACCCTTGAGGTCCACTAAGAACATTTGTGTCCTTTTATGCACGAACAACACAGCAGTAAGTCATTTTTACATGACAATTTCCATCCTCTCTTTATCCCCCAGAATTAAACAGGCTGTTTTTGTTACTATGCCTTTAACACTGATATAAGATAAATGACCTCTGTTCTGATTTGTGGTCCTGTGTTAGGTCTCATTCAAAAAGCACTCAGAACTAAAATATTGCATACAACTTCAATATGATTGGGCACAGCTAATTTGCTGTGGGCTGAAATGGTAGATATATGTAAATACGTTGTTTTTGTTGGGACATCACTGATACAATGAATTCAAAACAAGCTGTTTTTGCAGTTTATTTTTTTGCAAATGGACCAAATGGACTGGGTAGTCAATGGTATGCTTTGAAAATATAACAATGTTTATATATAATTCTTTTTTTGAAAAAAAAAGATGGAAATTCGTTTTTTCATGATATGGGTCCTTTAAGACGTATTAATGTAAATTATCTCTGTCTGATTGTCTGTACTGTATTGCACATCATACAAAAAGCAGCCCAGGCTGAAACACTCCTTATAACTGCAGTATGAATGAGTTGAGCTGAACTGCTGTAGGCTAAATAGGTGGTTATACAGTGCATCCGGAAAGTATTCACAGCGCTTCACTATTTCCACATTTTGTTTTGTTACAGCCTTATTCCAAATTGAATTAAATTAATCTTTTTCCTCTAAATTCTACACAAAATACCCCATTGTGACCATGTGAAAAACGTTTTCTCGAGAGTTTTGAAAATTTATTAAAATTAAAAAACAAAGAAATCATATTTACATAAGTATTCACAGCCTTTGCTTAATACTTTGTAGAACCACCTTTGGCAGCAACTACAGCCTCAAGTCTTTTTGAATATGATGCCACAAGCTTGGCACACCTATCTTTAGGCAGTTTTGCCCATTCTTCTTTGCAGTACCTCTGAAGCTCCATCAGGTTGGATGGGAGACGTCTGTGCACAGCCATTTTCAGATCTCTCCAGAGATGTTCAATCGGATTCAAGTCTGGGCTCTGGCTGGGCCACTCCAGGACATTCACAGAGTGGTCCTGAAGCCACTGCTTTGAGATCTTGGCTGTGTGCTTCGGATCGTTGTCCTGCTGAAAAATGAACCGTCGCCCCAGTCTGAGGTCAAGAGCGCTCTGGAGCAGGTTTTTATCCAGGATGTCTCTGTACATTGCGGCATTCATCTTTCCCTCTATCCTGACTAGTCTGCCAGTTCCTGCTGCTGAGAAACATCCCCATAGCATGATGCTGCCACCACCATGCTTGACTGTAGGGATGGTATTGGCCTCGTGATGAGCAGTGCCTGGTTTCCTCCAAACATGACGCCTGGCATTCACACCAAAGAGTTCAATCTTTGTCTCATCAGACCAGAGAATTTTGTTTCTCATGGTCTGAGAGTCCTTCAGGTGCCTTTTTGCAAATTCCAGACGGGCTGCCTTGTGCCTTTTACTAAGGAGTGGCTTTCGCCTGGCCACTCTGCCATACAGGCCTGATTGGTGGATTGCTGCAGAGATGGTTGTCCTTCTGCAAGGTTCTCCTCTCTCCACGGAGGAACGCTGGAGCTCTGACAGAGTGATCATTGGGTTCTTGGTCACCTCCCTGACCAAGGCCCTTCTCCCCCGATCGCTCAATTTAGACGGCCGGCCAGCTCTAGGAAGAGTCCTGGTGGTTCCGAACTTCTTCCATTTACGAATGATGGAGGCCACTGTGCTCATTGGGACCTTCAACGCAGCAGTAATTTTTCTGTATCCTTCCCCAGATTTGTGCCTCGAGACAATTTTGTCTCGGAGGTCTACAGACAATTCCTTTGACTTCATGCTTGGTGTTTGCGCTCTGACATGCAGTCAACTGTGGGACCTTATATAGACAGGTGTGTGCCTTTCCAAATCATGTCCAATCAACCACAGGTGGACTCCATTTAAGCTGTAGAAACATCTCAAGGATGATCAGTGGAAACAGGATGCACCTGAGCTCAATTTTGAGCTTCATGGCAAAGGCTGTGAATACTTATGTAAATATGATTTCTTTGTTTTTTAATTTTAATAAATTTTCAAAACTCTCGAGAAAACTTTTTTCACATGGTCACAATGGGGTATTTTGTGTAGAATTTTGAGGAAAAAGATTAATATAATTCAATTTGGAATAAGGCTGTAACAAAACAAAATGTGGAAAAAGTGAAGCGCTGTGAATACTTTCCGGATGCACTGTATATGTATCATTTTTATCACAAAAACAAAGAATTCAAAAAGGCTGTTTTGCAGCTGTTCCATGTATGGGCAAGGGAGTGAATGGTATGTTTTGAAACTTGAACAATGTTTATATACTTCATCAAACTCTTGAATTCACATTTTCCATGATATGGGCACTTTTATGTGACTTTGGCCAATTTCCAAGTCTGTTATATCAAGTGTACTTATACCTTGGATGAACATCTAACATTACTCATTTGACCTGTCTTTATTGCTTGTTTTATACCTTCACTCACAATCAAATTGGGATTGTTGATTGTGTTGTCAATACCAAATAGTTGTATGATTTATTGATTTATGAATTTTCTTTGTATACAAGAAAGTTCAAAGAGGATATGGAGCAAGGTAAAATTTGGACATTAATGGGTTAAATCTAAAGTTGAAGCTGAGTATTGAGTGTGAGAAGTGAGCTGATCATGTGGTACTGTGAGTGTGTGGATTAATGCTTGGCATTAGCGGTGTGCATGTGCAGAATGTAATATGGTAGAATTAACACTATGGATATCATGTTACATCTGTTTGGTTATGTAATACTAAACGTGATTGGCGCTTAGCAGAGAGAGATTGCACATGCAGCACAGTGACTCATTCAAGCTGCTCTGCCCTGGGACAGATAAGAAGTTCCTAATGAATGGCCAGCACGCTGGATGATTTGTTTACTGTGAACATACTGAACCATCTCAAAAACTAAAACACCCACTTGTTACATGAAAAAGAAGAGTTTTGCAAAACATGTAAGTAAATTTAACAGGGTCTGAATAGCTGGTAAACACATGTTAAACATATGTTTAACAAACAATCCTCAATATAATTATCATTAAAGCGAATGTTTATTTTTTATTAAATCTTCTGTAAGGGACATCATATTCCTGCCATTAGAGCAGCCAGTTCACTATGCTGTGCACATATTGTGCACTAAAAGCAGTCAGATCATAACTTAGTATTATATTGTATGTTTCATGAAATATACCATGATTCTACACATATTTTATTGTTTGTAAAATGTGACTGTATTTTCTAAGCGTACAAATGAGAGCTATGAGATACAGTATATTGCCAAAAGTATTCGTTCCTCTGCCTTCACACGCATATGAACTTGAGTGAGATCCCATTCTTAATCCACAGGGTTTAATATGATGTCAGCCCACCATTTGCAGCTATAACAGCTTCAACTCTAACTTCTTAGGATTCTTCCAGAAGCACACTTGTGAGGTCAGACACTGATGTTGGATGAGAAGGCCTGGCTCGCAGTCTCTGCTCTAATTCATCCCAAAGGTGTTCCGTCGGCTTGTGGTGGCAGACCAGTCAAGTTCTTACATACACACCAAACTTGCACATCCACGTCTTTATGGACCTTGCTTTGTGCACTGGTGCACAGTCATGCTGGAACAGGAAGGGGCCGTCCCCAAACTGTTCCCACAAAGTTGGGAGAATGAAATTATCCAAAATCTCTTGGTCTGCTGAAGCATTAATGTTTCCTTTCACTGGAACTAACGGGCCGAGCCCAACTTCTGAAAAATAATTCCACACCATAATCCCCCCTCCACCAAACTTTACACTTGGCACAATGCAGTCAGACAAGTACCGTTCTCCTGGCAACCACCAAAACCCAGACCCCTCCATCAGATTGCCAGACGGAGAAGCGTGATTTGTCACTCCAGAGAACACATCTCCACTGATCTAGAGTCCAGTGGCCGTGCTTTACACCACTGTATTCGATGATTTGCATTGTGCTTGGTGATGTAAAGCTTGGATGCAGCTGCTCAGCCATGGAAACCCATTCCATGAAGCTCTCTACACTGTTCTTGAGCTAATCTTAAGGCCACTTAAAGTTTGGAGGTCTGTAGTGATTGACTCTGCAGAAAGTTGATGACCTCTGTGCACTACACGCTTAAGCATCTGCTGACCCCACTCTGTCATTTTACGTGGTATACCACTTCATGGCTGAGTTTCTGTCGTTCCCAATCACTTCCACTTTGCTATAGTACCTCCTGTAGTATAGCTCCTGAGAGCAACCAATTCTTTCACAAATGTTTGTAGAAGCAGTCTGCATGCCTAGGTGCTTGGTTTTATACACTTGTGGCCATGGAAGTGAATTCAATTATTTAGATGGTGGAGTGAATACTTTTGGCAATGTAGTGTATGTAGTGCAGGAATCAAAGCCTAAAATGTGTTTAAGAAACTATGATAAAGCAGATGACTTATTATGTATGACACTATGTACTGAACATTTCGGCTTTCCTTCTTTTTTTATCAGTAAAAGTTTGTTGTGTTACCTTGGGGAAGTAGAAGGTGGTAATGACCCTCCGCAGGCGGTTGGTATAAACCTGCAGGCAGCACATGAGGCCCATCAGCAACAATGGGAGGATACTCCACAGGTAATCTGTCTGGCTCAGAGCACGCGGCTGGGGGAGACACTCTGCATGCACACATACACACACACACAGGTTTCTTTCATATAATATTTGTACACACATACATTCAGGTCCAATTGTCTGAGAACACATGGAAAATCTGGAATTCTTTCATTTAAACATAAATGAAGAAGAAATATTACAGATTCTTCATTTCTGTTCAGATGTAAGCATGTGTGACACTGACCTTGATTCTGTGGTCAGTGAACCATTTTTGTGTTGATTTTGAGATGTGCTTTGGATCATTGTCCTGCTGGAAGATCCAAATTAATAACCAAGTATAATTCTTGATTTTGTTGCTGGAAACCATGTATCTGAATACATTGACCAGGACTTTTGGAAGAGACATATCTCCATTGTATCATAGATCCACCACCATACTTCACATTGGGGATGAGGTACTTCTCTGCATGGCTGTCTTGTGTCCATGCCAAACTCACCTCTCTATCTATGTTTTGGCCTTATCTGCCAATAATTATTCTTTTTTTTTCATCGCAAGACTTCTTTCAATCACTACACTTTAAATAAATCACTACACTTTTTTTCCCTTTGTGTTTCTTCTTTTTTTGAGTAATGACTTCTTGACATCCACACATCCTTTCATGATTTACCCCAGATGCAGTTGATCAGGAAAGACATGTTTGGTTTCTTAAAATCACTTCTTTTGTTGACAATGGGATATGCTAGGCTAACATATAACTAACAAGCACTAGACTGTCTCCATACGCATCTCTATACGTAACCAAAAAGATCAAAAAGCTTGTAACAGATCCAGATCTTTATTTGTTTCATGCAGACCAATTGATATGCTTTAGAACATGGTATGCAAATTACCTTTAGTCTATAAAAACAAAATGAACATCTGTATAAGTAAATGACAGGAGAGCCATTGTAAATAACCAGAACTACTTTTACCTCAGCACAATATTTCGTATCATTCCACACAAGAGATTTCTCCAGATTCTCTGAATCTTTTGATGATATTATGGACTGTAGATGATGAAATCCCTAAATTCCTTGCAATTGCACATTGAAAAATGTTGTTCTTAAACTGTTGGACTATTTGCTCATGCAGTTGTTCACAAAGTGGTGAACTTCACCCCATCCTTGCTTGTGAACGACTAAGCCTTTCAGGGATGCTCCCTTTATACCCAGTCATGACACTCCCCTGTTTCTAATGAACCTGTTCACCTGTGGAATGTTCCAAACAGGTGTTTTTTGAGCATTCCTCAACTTTCCTAGTCTTTTGTTGCCCCTGTCCCAACTTCTTTGGAACGTGCTGCAGGCATCAAATTCAAAATGAGTGAATATTTGCAAAAAAACAATAAAGTTTATCAGTTTGAACATTAAATATCTGGTATTTGTAGTGTATTCAATTTAATATAGATTGAAAAGGATTTGCAAATCATTGTATTCTGATTTTATTTATGTTTTACACAACGTCCCAATTTCATTGGAATTGGGGTTATCTGCTAACACCTATTTGTAATAAGACTCTAAACCTAACCTGTTTGCTACACATACATGTGGACAAATTTTGAAAATAATAGGCCTTCATGAATCCATTTTGTCCTCCTCCCAATATCTGAGACCAGAACTAACAAACAGTTCTAATGACAACTGAACAGACGAACAGCGATTACAGGATTTTTCACAGAGCCACCTATTTCTGAACGCAGAATGATGCTCTAGAAATATGAAATATAATACTTCACATGCCTGGATGGACTAACCTTCATTTTTGGTCCTCATATGATTGCCATATAAACGAACTATTAATTCAGAAGGTAATCAAAATAAAAACAGTGTGGGAGACCTTGCTCTGTTTAAAAATAGCCCTATCAACAGCCACTGCATGCAGCCATGTGCTGCTGGCCTACCTTCATCAGACCTTGTTGGACAGAGGCCAGACTAAGCTATCCTCAGGTTTAACTGCCTCATCTAGCAACCTTGATCAGCTTAAGCTCACAGTCAGACCAAGCATGCTCATGCAATATTCATGTTAACATAGCTCTTTTATTATAGATCCCTGGCCTGAAGAGACTGTCACACATTTTGAGTCACAGTACGAAGAGTATTCGTATAGAACTCTATTCTCATGCTTAACAACTCTCTGGTTCTGAACATCACTTTTGTTTGCATATTAAATCAAATATAATATGATTGATATGACATGCACATAGAGTTGAATGCAATGAAATGGAGAGTGTTAGCCTTACTAACCGTGTTGTGAATGGACTGTAACCACATTACATTCCACCTCTGACCTCTAAAGGAGGAAACCAAATAGCTCATTAACCAAATCCAGCTCGGCAGAGGTTGAAGAGGTTGCTAAACACTGTGTGTCAAGGCTTCAACTATAAATGTGGTGAGACCTTGAATGCTACTAGAATGTATGATTCGCAAGACGGATTCTCTGAGCCTTGGTGTCTGGTTTGGATTAAACAATGGCAGTGAGTCAGCAGGTAGGTCACTTACGCTGGTTACTGGACTGCATGTCCAGCTTGGAGGAGGTGTTGAATGCACCAATAGTTTTCCGCAGGAGCTTAGCTAACATGGACTCTCCATCAACATCGATGTGTATGTCGTGACTGCCTATAAAATCAGCAGAAAGAACTGGCACACATCTCAGAAACATTTACAAATACATTGTCACTGTTATAAAAATGTTATAACTCTCTTCTTTTTATTTTTACACCATTTGAAAACATCTGCTAGCCTTTACATTGTGTAAACATTTCATAATGAATGTTCCAATATAAACAGTCCAAAATTACTGGGATCTCACTACATTAACATACAATGAAACTACTCATCCTATAAAGTTACAAGGTTCTGCTACCTGCATTAAAACAAAAGAGACATATTACTTTTTCATATGCATGTGTTATACTCACTTGAAAGGGAATACTCTGTAAAGGTGTGTCTACGAATGATGTTGAAGATGTGGTAAAGAATACCATCAGTGGCCAGAATAACACTTACAAACAGAGCCAGAGAAACAACCTGCACCAGGCCCACTATCTATACAGTAGAGATTGCATTTTATCACATCTTTGTCATTTGATGGTTTAGTGACAGCAAAGCTAAAGCTTCTATTTACAAATCCAAAAAAGTTAGTATTGATTTAACGTAATGCTAAAGACTATACCACAAGTTTGAGCTCGCTGGGATGGATCTTCAAGCTCCAAGCGTCAATAAAGCTCCTCCTTTCTGCTTTCTTCAAAGGCAGCAGGTACCTCTTACCCTGAAATATTCATTCATAGTCAGCTTGGAGAACAAGGTAACAGGTATCTATGGTATAGGGAAACAACCTTAGTCTTACTGCTCTCTTTCGCCGTGTATCAATCTGTCTGAAGTAGGTTGTAATGTAGACGTTGTCAAAGCGAATATCTCGAGTGTACTGTTTTGCGTATCCAAAAGCCCTTTAGAGATCAAAATCAAGAAAAATAATGTTTATGACCTTTAGTAAATACAAACTACCACTACAAAAAAGACTACTTCACATCAGTTATAAACCTGTCATTAACTGCAAAGACATGACATACAAAGTGAACAATAGTAGCATGATATATATAAGAGACAAAAGTGAACTTACGAAGTGAAAATAGTGATGAATGTGAAAGACAGTAGCATCTGCACAATCTTTGCTATCTGATCAACAATATCTCTCTTCTCCTTAAATGACCTGCTCAGCTCATTGCGAAATTCATTCTGAAGAACTGTGACTCCGTACATGGACTGATCCAGTTTCTGTAGAAGCCGCAGCACAAGACTAACTTTATCTGATACGCCTGGACATATACATGTAAAAGACAGTGTGCTGCTGGTCCCAGTGTGTATTCACCCTTTAATCAGGTAAACTTTTACAATGATCGAGCCAAAGAACTACATTACAATAGTAATTCTCAAACAGGTTCTCCGCACACCCACATTTCTGTGCTGGGAGTTGGGACAAGTAAAAATGTAATGTGTGGAGGTCCCTGAGGACCCGTCTGAATACAATTGTGCTACAGAATTGTGACAAAGTTCACTATCAGAATATAGCAGAGATAGACCAAACAGATAATTAAAGTATTTAATTGAAGACAAACTACCTGAAGCACAACGTTGGTTGTGAACTGTTCCCCAAGCTTACTGATGGAAAAATTGAGCTTGTCAAAGGTTTGGCCGAAGTTGCCCTCTACTGGGATCTCTTCTTTGCACCATGGAGTCATTACTGAGATAAATATAACACTTATTTAGCACAAACAGCTGTTATTATGATAAAACTACATTGAAAAAAAACTGAGTTTATTCAAGTGGTTTAGAAAATCTAAACAGCTTGATTTAAATTTATATCACTAAAACAGTCAATTAGACAGATAGAAGTCAACTATGGCACATCAAGGCAATTGTTACAAAAAGTAATAACTTGTCCAAAGCACAAAAACAGGTTTTTCTACATGATCCGAATGCAGAAGCAATCCTTTAGGTTGTGTGGAAATGATGAATGGGCCAATACAAATGCTCCAGAACTACTTAAATAAAGTAGGAATAAAATCTCTTGACATTAATTTACATGTAAATGCCCTTATTCTACACTTTTATTGTATTTCATTTTTTTCCTCTAAGGCAAACTTATAACATCTGTGTGAGTTTATATATTCATTTTTACATAACTATTTTCCAACCTCTCTTTATATCTTAGAATTAAACAGATTGGCTGGCTTGCACTGTGACTCATTCAAAAATAAGTCCAGGCTGAATAGTCCTATAGGGTGAATGGATGGATATAACCTGTTATCGGCTGAAGAGGTGGATATGTGTAAAGTAACACATTTTATGTAGCTTAATTTCCATATACGAACCTTACAGACTTGGGAGTGAAGAATAATGGTAATTTAGTAAAAGTAATTTAATAGTGTTTATATGTTACATCAAACTTTTATTTTTTGAAATATCCCTTGATATGGACCCATTAAACGTCTATAATGTTTCGAGATACATCGACACAACCACTTACCTCTCATGACATTACACAGGAATTCAAACTTCATAGGCACACAGAGAAAGTGGTTGATAACTGGGGATTTAACTGTGTCCATGCACTCCTCCCACTTAGCACTGAACCACTGCTGACAGCGATCAATGCCTTGATTCACTACATCTACACACAACATTATATCCATTACAACAAGGCACAGTGACCATAAAAACTCATCTAATGTACAGTGTTGATGAACCAGCTTAATGTATACCACCAAATGATGTCTACCACAGAGCATAAAACCTAGAAAATAAAGGTTCTTTGGTTTGGATGAACGGTTCTAAATAAAACTTTGAGGTGTAGTACCTCTACATGGCAAAATTCTTCACATATCTCATCTAGAAAAATTTGTTTTTCTAAAATCCATTGAAAGGTTGTTTAGGGAATGAAAAGTGTTTTTTATAGCATCGCTGTGATGAACCCTTTCTGTCCACTGTTAAATATAAACCTCTTTGAACTATAAAGGTTCTCTATATAATACAGTGATGCAAAATAACAGTAACGTTTAAGTTGTCCTGCAAGAGTCTGGCACCCACAGTCACAGCGCATCATGGTCTTTGCAGCATACTGTTCCTGGGTACTATTTCCTGCAGCTATGGGATTCTGGCTATCATATCCATACTGGCCCATCACTTCATCCCTGATGCCCTGGAACTGCCTGCTTACGTTCTGGGCCTCTCTCTGGAGCTTCACATTGTCATGCTGTGGAGCAGGAGAGAAGCATGGGCTGGAGAGAGCAGCACAGCATTTGTTCAAACGCTGCACAATTGTTTATTAAATGATAATCATGATTTTTTTTGGTTTAGAATTGAGATCACAGCTCTGACAGTTCTGACATTCTGGACCCACTTAGTCAAATTACATGTTTTGTTGATTTTTTTGTTGAGTGAAAATAGCTTAATATATCCTCTTCAGCATATTTTAATGTGCAATGATTTGCTTCCTATTATTTAACATAATGGAAAATATAAAACATAAAATGTGGCCTGTACAAAAGTTTTTAATATTTAATTAATTTATGTCTCCGTGTTTTCCAACATCTTAAATACAAATTGTGCAGTATACTGTGCAGCTTTGCTTTCTGTTGAGGGTTTTTTAACTTATTTCCACTGAGAAAAACAACAAAACATGTCATTTGATCAGGGGTGTTTAAACCTTTGCAAGCAAATACACATTTAAGCAGTTACTTTGCAAAACGTGCAATGTTTGAGTAATAGCAGGAAAAATGTCTTATGTGTTACAAACATGTAAACAAACAAATGTATAAACACTACATTTGCGTTCTTAATGAAATTTCGTATAATTGAATTAAACATTCAAATAATATATATGAAAAATAATCACCACCATCATTAGTCACTGTAAATAGAGGGAATGGGAGTGTTCATTTTCTTGTGCTGGGTCTTACTGCAGAATGACCCAAACTAGACTGCACTGAAGTTAATTGTGACCCCAGTTTTGAAACAGCACAAGCTTGACTATTGCATTTGTAAAAAAGACTCTAAACTCTTAAATAACTGAATCATTTAGGTGTGTATGAACTGCTGTAAAACGTCTGAGTCTTGAAGTGCAGACTAGTGGAGATGAAAATACAGATGAATTTACAGTACAATACGATTTTAGCTGTATGTCTTGAATATGACACTATTACACAGTTGAACTCACCACTATATCCTGCAGCACTTGAACAAAAGGTTCAGTCACTGCCCTCCACATGATCTTACTATGGCTGATTTGTAGGTCTATGTTACAACCCAAGGAGAAGGCCACATCCTGGACATTATTTTGGATATTTGACATGGGACCTGAGAGAATAAATCATGACAAATGAGACTAACATGTTAAATCTGATAATTGTTCTAAAAAGAGGTTTAAACTCAGCATCAACATTGACCTATCTCTTTCCTTGCCTTTGATATGGAGCAACCATTCGAAAGGCTATTGCTTAATTGTATGACCAGCCTACCTGAACCCAGTCTTGAAGATTAGAAAAGAATAGCATAAATAGTGCTATGAGTTACACAGTGACATCTCAGTCATATTGTGGGATTAAGTATGAGTTTCTTAAAGATTAAGGTGTGTCACTATAGTAAATCCACCTACACTGCATCATCTGTAGTTATTTGTTTAATAAAGTGTATATATATATATATATATATATATATATATATATATATATACACACACACACACACACACACACACACACACATGCGCACACACACGTTTTACCTTGATAGAGACCATGTAGGACAAATATGTATATAATATGTCTGTCCACGAGAGCCAAGCATACTAGAAAACACACATATATCTTTTCATGGGACAACACTATAGCAATGAAACTTGGATATAACTTAAAGTAGTCAGTGCACAGCTTGTATAGCAGTACAGATTTGCTGTCCTCTGAAAATAACAGCACACAGCCATTAATGTCTAAATAGCTGGCAACACAAGTGAATACACCTCACAGTGAACATGTCCAATTCATGCTCAAAGTGTCTCAAAATATTTTGTGTGACTACCATTATTACCTACCCTGCTTTAATTCTCTTGGGCATGGAATTCACCAGAGCTGCACAGGTTGCTACTGGAATCCTCTTCCACTCCTCCATGATGACATTACAGAGCTGGTGGATGTTAGTCACCTTGTGCTCCTCCTCCTTCAGCTTGAGGATGCCTCACAGGTGCTCAATTGAGTTTAGGTCTGGAGACATACTTGACCAGTCCATCACCTTTACCTTCAGCAAGGCAGTTGTCATATTGGAGGTGTGTTTGGGGTCATTATTGTGTTGGAAAACTGCCATGCGGCGCAGTTTCTGAAGGGAGGGGATCATGCTCTGCTTCAGAATGTCACAGTACACGCTGGAATTCATGTTTCTCTGAATGAACCGCAGCTCCCCAGCGCAGGCAGCACTCATGCAGCATGATGCTACCACCACCATGCATGACCGTAGGCAAGAGACAGTTGTCTTGTTACTCCTCCCCAGGGTGCCACCACACATGCTGGACACCATCTGAGCCAAACAATCAGACCACAGGACACGGTTCCAGTAATCCATGTTCTTGGACTGTTTGTCTTCAGCAAACTGTTTGCCCAGCTTTCTTGTGCGTCAGCTTCAGAAAAGGCTTCCTTCTGGGACGATGGCCATGCAGAGACTGAGTTGATGCATTGTGCGGTGTATGGTCTGAGCACTGACAGGCTGACTTTTTAAACCTCTGCAGCAATGCTGGCAGCACTCATGCGTCTATTTTTTGAAGCCAACCTCTGGATATGACGCTAAATACGTGGACTCAAGACTTCTTTGGTCAACCCTGGCCAGGCCTGTTCCGAGTGGAACCTGTCTTGGAAAACCACTGGTGACCTTGGCCACCAGGCTATAGTTCAGTTTCAGGCTGTTACCAATCTTCGTATAGCCTAGACTATCTTTGTGGAGAGCAACAATTCTATTTCACACATTCACAGAGAGTTCTTTGCCATGAGGTGCCATGTTACCTATCCAGTGGCAGGTATGAGCGACTTGTACCCAAAACATCAAATTTAACAGCCCTGCACCCCATTCACACCTGGAACCTTGTAACGCTAACAAGTCACATAACACCAGGGAGGGACAACGACACAATTGGGCACAATTTGGACACATTCACTGTGAGTTGTATTCACTTGTGTTGGCACCTATTTAGACATTAATGGCTGTGTGTTGAGTTATTTTCAGAGGACAGTAAATCTATACTGCTATACAAGCTGTACACTGAGTACTTCAAGTTATGTCCAAGTTTCATTTCTATAGTGTTGTTTCATGAAAAGATATAATAAAATATTTGCATAAATGTGAGAGGTGTACTCACTTTTATGATATATATATATATATATATATATATATATATATATATATATATATATATATATATATATATATATATATATATATATATACACACACACACACACACACACACACACACATATTTTACCTTGATAGAGACCATGTAGGACAAATACCATGAGGTATGCCTGTCCACGGGAGCCAAGCATACTAGGAAACATCAGGAGCATTGTGCAGCGAAAAAACGAAGAAAACATCCCGCCTAGAACACAGGCTGCTGTAAAAGCACAGACATTTGATCGGGAACACATTATTCTTGACCAAAACACCACATCAATATCTCAAAATTAACATACTATATGCTCACACATGCTGACATGCTGACATACCTACAAAAACATATCCAGCAATGACTCTGTGGAAGTTGCTCATAGAAATGTTGTGAAAAAGTCCAAGGAACAAAGCTATAATAGAGATGAAAACAACATAAGCCTCATCACTAAACATAATGTTAAAATAAAATGCAAACACAACAGTATGCTCTCACCAGACCCACTAAATGCTCCAAAGACAGCCCCCATGAAGAGTCTGGCTACAGGAAACTCAGATGCTGGACTAAACAGGAACCTCTGTACTATACTGGGCAGGATAAGCTCACTGACCTTCTCCAAAGCTGGGGTGAACAACAAAATCACAGTATCAATTAATTATGCAGGGAAGAGTGGTCTCGAATAAAGTTTTAACATACTTGAATGGGGTGACTTTTTTTGCTTAGTCCTCCCGAGCTCGTCCGTTTCTGGGTCCCTCATTGCTGATTTGGAAAAGTCAGCTCAACTCAAATGGAACCTGTTGTGTGATGCAATAATGAGATTCCACTGAATCTGAATTATGTGATGCAATTATGAGATTCCATTCCATTGAAACGTGACCAGAAATGGCCAATGTGTGCTGCCTAATAGAAGATCCTCTGAAAGGTCTTCATCTGTTTGGGTGTTGAGATTGAAGGCAATGTGTCCTAGGAGCACAGGTATATCATCACCTAGGACTTTCAGAAAAAGGTAAGGTCAAGACAGTCCAGAAAATATACTAGCTCATCTATCATTACCAGGATAAACACGTCTCATTTCGTTTCTCATCTGGTACAGGATGAAATCCAGGAGGAACATTTTCACACCTGTTGGCAGATGTCTGTCATGGTTGCTGGGTAGTTCTGCAATGCAGCAGGCCCGGTGCAGTCTAGTAGGCTTTTTCATTGGCCTCCTCCTCACCTCTGTGTATGGCATGACGGCGCTGTATATTCAGAACTACAGTCTGTGGTACTGCCTCATCACCACCACCACCATTGCTGTTTTCACAGCATTTGGAATGGGCCTCTCAATCCGAGTACGGACTAATGTTATACTGATGCTGCCCATGCTGTGCTCCAGTAAGACTCCCTACATATGACTTTTAGCATAAAGCCAGAGGTTTATATCAAAGCAAATTTCCCATAAATATGCTACAATAAAATACATACATGGGACAGTGACAATGATCATTTTAAAAATTAGTTTTGTATCTGCAGGAATCTATGCAATGTATTGATATTCGTTTTATAGCATTAAAATGTTTTAAATTTATTTTAAAACAGGCTCATCGGTTCATCCAACCAGAAGATTAATAAAATATATTATGTTTTAAAGTTATTAATGACTAAATCTGTGCAAACTATTCTTTGTACCTGGACACTATTTAGAATAAATCTTTGTCCTTGAAGTTCATGCATACACTTTTTCAAGTAAATAAAATTTGTTATAGTAATAATACATGTTTATATGGGACATTCAACTGAACCAGCCTGGCAATAACTCAAAAATGACATTCAAAGAGTACTGTTGACGACTGCACAGGGACACTTGGGATCTTCTTTATGGTGCAATACCCTGTCCTCTGTTTCTTAAAAGACAAATAAGCCCAAAAAAGTCCATCATTGATGGTTGTGCTGCATGATATTTAATGAAATCACAGTTTCTGTACAAATATTTTGCAGTGAGTTGAATGCTTTCAAAATTACCTTAAGTTTGTCAGTTGTATTTTGAATTACTACAAAAAAAGAGGATTGTGATTATATGTCATGTTTTTGTTAAATAATTTAACTAGAAAATAGTGCACACAAAAATAAAATATACATCTTATCAGTGACCCACAAATGTTTATGTAACTGGTGTACTTGTTAGGCCTTTGTCAAAATCTCGGTTTCTGGATTTTAATTTCTCTTTCAATTGGAATTAATCATGCTTACTGATCATATTTCATCACCTTCTCTCCCTTCTCATATTCAGTCTAAGACAAAGATGTAGAAATATTACTTGACCTACCAGCGTGACACACTAAAATTTATTTTATTCTTTTTTCCCTCTCTTTTGAAGAGGAGGGCAAAAGGTTCCTGCTCTTTCTTATCCTCACATTGCTGGTCCAAGGCCCCTTGAGCAACACAGTGGAGAACTTTGAGCGAGCGGCAGACAGTGTGGTGTGTGGGGCAGAATTAGCCATGAACCAAACCCAGCTGCTCATGCAGCGAGCTGCTACTCCTCTGCTATGTAAGACTCATACACAGCAGCTGTCCACACAAGCACTGCCCACTGCAGCATATTTATAACACAAAAGATACCAACAGCAAGCATATGCTATCCTCAGGGCTCAATGAGTGCTGTTTATATTCATCTGACTTTAATTTAGCTATAACTCTGCATCGATCAGTTATTTTCAATAATTATAATATTTAATAAAATATGGACTCTTTTATGTTGAAAAAATAATTGTTTGGGGATATTTTAAAACATAAATATAAATATATATTTAAAATTATTTTGTCTTTATTCCATAATTATAGCTTCTCCGGGCACATGTGTGCATTCAATATATTTTAAAAATAATTTTGGATTTTAGTAAAATAATTTAATGTAATCCCACTGCGCTAAAACTTTGTGCACTGAATCTTTTTTAAGAATCAATTATGAATCTAATCATTGAGAATTTACAGTTTAATACCATATCTATGATTTAGATGTGCATGAGTATCTGTGTACTTCTATCTTCCTGGATGTGTAGCTGTGCTGAGTAAGATAAAGGAGGTTAGCAGGAATGTCTTCTCGCTGTCCGGCAGAGTCCAGAACTTCATCACTGCACTCACAGAGTCTGTGCGCCATGTCTGTGAGTGAATCTTACTGTACTACAGTGACCAAAGGACAAAGCAGAGGACTTACAGAAACTATGTTCAAAGATGAATCAATGGGGTGGATTGACACAAACAGAAAATGTGATGCCATTGTTTGCAACTGAACTAACTCTGTCCACAAATGTATGTTGTAATGGCAGCTGTCACTAGTTTGGGCAAGAGATCCCTTTCAACCTACTTCAATGTAACATGCTTATGTGTACAATTGCAACATAACGTTTACGGTTTAAATGAAGTGCTACAAAGCTGAACTTCAGACATATGCAAAAATTTGGGCATTGAATTTCTAAGTGAAAGTAAATTAACACATCCTTTGCAGAGAACATGCTTCTGCACATTTTAATGTATCCTTACTGTTTATTTACTGAATTTAACATAGTTGAGAAAAAAATGTAATTGTAATTGTGGCCTGTGCATTTTTTTCCATTATGTTAAACTCAATAAATAAATACACAAATATGCAAATAAATGCAAATTCTGCACTAACAATTCTGTGTTTAAGTTCTATATAGAGGATGTGTTCATTTATTTTCACATTGAAAATCAGCAAAACATATTTGTCTAGGGGTGTTCAAACATTTGACTGCACATTGTTGTAGTTAGTCAAAATTAGGCAGTTTGGAAACACTTAAAAGGATGGGTAATACAAAGGAACACCAATAATAATGAGCCTTAGGTTCAATTACACAACAAAAAGCTACATCTAATTTACCCTAACAGTGGGACCTTTAACATGCCTATGAAATAAATGGCATTTTCAAATTGATAATTACATTTTTAAAAATGTCTCTACTGGTCTTTCTCTTTCTTTTGCCTTTTTTCAGCTGGAACTCTGAGAAATGTAATGCACTTCCTGGCGAGCATCGGTGACATATGTAATGATAAGATGGGCACACCCTATAAAAAGTGCAACGCATTGTTTGATGAGGGTCGAGCTGACTGTATGAAGCTGCTCTCCATCTTCTCCTTCCTCTGCCACATCGTAGATGGCTTCAGACCTCTCTGTGGCCTCACTCGCGGTCAGCCTCTCCACAGCTTTGTTATTATAACCTTTGCAGTCCTGTAATTAGCATCTTCACAGGAAACCTCTGACCACAGCCTGCCAACTATTTACTGTAATACAGTTTGCTTTCTTCCTTTTAACCCAGCTTGGCTTTGTAATATTTGCAGTAGTGTGATTAGTGTGTGTTAGCACATATAATTAATTTGTTTTATTATGTCATTTTTCAACATTTAAAAAAAATTAATACACACTGTGCTACCAGTTCATTAGGGACATCTACTGTAATCTACCCTCACTGCTTGTGTTATCAGGGACACCTACCATAAAGGTGCTGTTAGTGTTAGTTATTCTCTAGCCATTCATCAATATTCACTTTCTGGCCATAGGTCCGCTGTTGGCTGAATATTTTCAGGCTATTTTCAATACAGCAGTGATACTCATATGAAGAATCCTTCATTCCCTGGAGTTTAAAGAACTGTTTTTGGAAATGAGCTGAGTTGAGTGTGCTCAAGTATAAAGAACTTCCACATAATGTTCTAGGAAAAACCCTTAAATTAAAAGCATAACATCTTTATATGAAGGTTCTTTTAAGCCTTTAAAACAGGGGTGCACAAGTGTGGTCCTGGAGGCCTGGTGTCCTGCAACTTTGGTGGTTTCCCTACACAAACACACTCACTAAACCTGGCAATTAACAGTTAAGTGTAATCAGGTGTGTTTGAGTTGGCAAATCACCTAACTGTGCTGACCACCAGCCCACAAGAGCCAGGGCAGTGCATTCGTTTTAAAAGGCTTCCCACATTTACAAATCTCTTTCTTTAAAGAAAGAAAAGTGATTCTATAACTTCACTCAAATAACCCTTTTTAAAAGGGCATCATGTTGGTGTCACTGAGAATGATCCAAAATAAAATCTGAAAGTGGAGGTCTATGGTGATCCCTCGATGAATGATATAGAGGGGAGCTGATAAATTGTGCACACTGGTCTGCATTCAATAACTGTATACATACACAGTGCATCTGCATGGAAGGAGTACCTGATAAAATGGTCAGTGAGTGTAGGTACTAAATGGTCAAACTTGTTACTCTGGTAACTTAGTCTAGTTTAGCTTACATTCAGTTTAATATTACTGTGCAATTGTACTTGTGACAGCTCTCTACTTGCTCTTAGTGCTGTGTTTCAGTGTCAGTGGTTTTGGGTTTATGCTTTTCAGGGATCAGTGCTTAATGGCTGAAGTAGCTTTTAAAGGTTTTCTGAATGCTGAGGCTGCACTATAGCTTTCCCATCCTGTCACATTCCTCTGCTGCCTGACCATGACTCACCCGTTTCCCTCTTTCCCTGTATATTTTCTTTTCAAATGAATTATTGTTTTATATCCGCCGTTGCCTGAGCAGCACTGCTGCCTCTAAATCCAAACATGACCTCACACTGCACACACAGCTCAGGACAAACATTTACAATGCTGCTGAATTGTAGTCTTTTTGTATGTGCTGTAGTTCAGAATGCTGGGAAAGATGTTAGTGGGTTTTGCGAAGCGGTGTTTTTATCAGTGACTATATTCGATGTAATATTTCTCTCTCACCTCTTCCTCAACAGTTGGCATACTCTTCTGTATTTTACCCTCATACATCGCTGAACATCTAAAGACTAGACTGGCTTTCCGTAAGTGCAGAGGCTCTTACTTTACACTCTACATTACAGTGTTCTTCAATATTGCTGTTTTTTTCATGACCCATTAACATCCTCATTAAATAAATGCCTGTTCTTGTCACGTGTTTGTTGTTTTCTCTCTAGCAACTATCGCAGCATTCGATCAAATGAAAAAGGAATTTGAGTTCAACATGTCAGCTTCTGTGCACTTTGACATGAACCTGAACAGGAGTCAGTCCATGCAGGAAATGGCTCAGGAGATCATGGAGGAGGTGGCTCTGGAGCAGGAACGCTTCCTGGAGCTAATGGCTGTGCTGGCCTATGTGGGCCTGTTCCTGCTGCTGTTCATGTACCTACAGTGCGTCCAGCAAAAAACCCTTAGTTACTATTGCCTTTTAGACTACAATGTAGGCAAATATTCACCTTTCTATGAAGTAGTGGAATTACTGGATTGGAGTGGGAGATGTGAGTGTTAAATATAGTGTAATGCAATAATATAAAATAGTCATATTTGAAATATGACACATATCACAAATTTTTTTAGTGAAGAGTAGAGGTTAAGGTTAAAGGTGATGTTTAGGTTTTGTGTAGAGGTCAAGGTTAAAGGTGATGTGTAGGTCTTGTGTAGAGGTTAAGGTTAAAGGTGATGTGTAGGTTTTGTGTAGAGGTTAAGGTTAAAGGTGATGTGTAGGTCTTGTGTAGAGGTTAAGGTTAAAGGTGATGTGTAGGTTTTGTGTAGAGGTCAAGGTTAAAGGTGATGTGTAGGTCTTGTGTAGAGGTTAAGGTTAAAGGTGATGTGTAGGTCTTGTGTAGAGGTTAAGGTTAAAGGTGATGTTTAGGTTTTGTGTAGAGGTTAAGGTTAAAGGTGATGTGTAGGTCTTGTGTAGAGGTTAAGGATAAAGGTGATGTGTAGGTTTTGTGTAGAGGTTAAGGTTAAAGGTGATGTGTAAGTTTTATGTAGAGGTTAAGGTTAAAGGTGATGTGTAGGTCTTGTGTAGAGGTTAAGGTTAAAGTTGATGTGTAGGTTTTGTGTAGAGGTTAAGGTTAAAGGTGACGTGTAGGTTTTGTGTAGAGGTTAAGGTTTAAGGTGACGTTTAGGTTTTGTGTAGAGGTTAAGGTTAAAGGTGATGTGTAGGTCTTGTGTAGAGGTTAAGGATAAAGGTGATGTGTAGGTTTTGTGTAGAGGTTAAGGTTAAAGGTGATGTGTAAGTTTTATGTAGAGGTTAAGGTTAAAGGTGATGTGTAGGTCTTGTGTAGAGGTTAAGGTTAAAGTTGATGTGTAGGTTTTGTGTAGAGGTTAAGGTTAAAGGTGACGTGTAGGTTTTGTGTAGAGGTTAAGGTTTAAGGTGACGTTTAGGTTTTGTGTAGAGGTTAAGGTTAAAGGTGATGTGTAAGTTTTGTGTAGAGTTTGTGTAAAGGTTAAGGTTAAAGGTGAAGTTTAAGTTTTGTGTAGAGGTTAAGGTTAAAGGTGATGTGTAAGTTTTGTGTAGAGTTTGTGTAAAGGTTAAGGTTAAAGGTGAAGTTTAAGTCTTGTGTAGAGGTTAAGGTTAAAGGTGATGTGTAAGTTTTGTGTAGAGGTTAAGGTTAAAGGTGATGTGTAGGTTTTGTGTAGAGGTTAAGGTTAAAGGTGATGTGTAGGTTTTGTGTAGAGGTTAAGGTTAAAGGTGATGTGTAGGTTTTGTGTAGAGGTTAAGGTTAAAGGTGATGTTTAGGTCTTGTGTAGAGGTTAAGGTTAAAAGTGATGTTTAGAGTCTTGTGTAGAGGTTAAGGTTAAAGGTGATGTTTAGGTCTTGTGTAGAGGTTAAGGTTAAAGGTAATGTGTAGGTTTTGATCTCAGATTGACTTTAAGTGCTGACTACATTCACAGTGTTCTCAGAAAAGCGTAACGTGGCATAATCATGTCACTCACCCATAATACTCATTTTAATGCACTCTGCTAACTGATGCTTTGTGTGTGCATTATGCTTTTGTGTGCAGGGCTGTCCTTTACAAAAAACGTTACCTTCACACGGATGATTTTGACAACATCTACATAACAGAGCAGTTTGTAGAGATGGATAGCAAGCTCTCCAGACAGGGAAGACCAGCAGTACTGCCACTTAGGGAGAGAGAGGCACTAACCTACATCACACCCTGTGAGAATGAGTGTGTTAGTGGTGTAAGAATGCGCTGATTAATTGTGATGCATTGATCTAAAAGTGGCAATTCAACTGCATAGATCTGTAATGTTAGAACTGGAACTGGTAATAGTTTGGAATTCATGATAATATTCAATAACATATGAGGTCAGTTCTGGTGTAAAAATGATTGGGTTATTTTCAAACATAAAAATCCATGCTTTAGCCATAAATAACCTAAATCAGATTCAGATTCAGATTCCTTTATTGATCCCAGGGGGAAATTGCAGAATCAGACTTTCCTTTATCCGTTTCCTTTATCACATCCCTGTAAGACTCTTTGCGGATGACGGCTCGTGAGAGGCAGGCTGTTGCAGCTGGCCTCGTGACCCTGCTGCAACACATGGCAGTGGGCTGTGTGGTGGTGGCCCTGGACCTTATGGTGTTCTGGGTGTTTGACATGCTTCATCACCAGGCTCAGGGAGAGATAGTGGCCAGAGGTGAGAGGCATGCTGGTTGTCACTGTGCTCCTTTGAGGAAATAAATACTATTTTATATCTGCTCCTGGTATGATAAGCAGTTTAAAAAAAGCATCAAATTTACCTATATTATTTCTGTGCCTTTATTTGTGTATTTTATTTCTAGTCTAAATGGATGTTAAGTAGCGGTTATTCATGTTTCAGGAGATATTTCAGAGGAGATTGATTATAAAATAGTCCACTTGCATAAGGAGAGGGAAAGAAAGAAAGAAAGAAAGAAAGAAAGAAAGAAAGAAAGAAAGAAAGAAAGAAAGAAAGAAAGAAAGAAAGAAATGAGTTTGCAAAACTGGAGTATGAGAAATTCTAAAAGATACAGATGAACCATCTTATTCACCAGGGTATATTTGGGTTTTTCCATCTGAGTTTACATGCCCAAATCGTGGGGCAAATTATTTAGCAACTGCATGAAATTCATGTAAATTTATTTATTTATTGATTTATTTTTGTAAAAGCTCCCTTCAACTCAACAGAAAATGTGTTTTATGATCATACACATATTGCTATATGCTTACTATTTACTGTTGAAAGCCAAAACACTTAGACACTCTTTGTATTGTACTGAGCATATCACAGAAGATACACCATCTGGGATTCAATTTATAGCTCAGAGTTGTGGAGAAATGGGTTGACTTTCAGTAGAAAAAAAATTGTTCAACTTCTTTTATTATGGTTATTAGGATTTAAAATGACATTACCCATCTATTTGACTGGAAAAAAGAAAAAGCTCTCATATGACACCCACCTTTTGAATGTAGCTTATGAAATATGAAAGTTATGAAGAACGTGACGAAGTGCATTTTTTTTTAACCACCGATGTTCGCAAGGAGTTTAAAAGGTTAAAGCTTTCATCTTTAAGAGATAAGAGAAAATTAAGCTGCTAGTGTTCTCAGAATAATGAACTGGCCACCCTAGAGTTTGGACTTCAACATCACTGAATGTGTTTAGGATTATTTGGACTGTGAGTTTGTCCAGAACTATTTACATTTGCACCAATGATGGTGAAAAAACCTTAATCACAGCTAAATATTCAAATGTGGTTGCTAGCACCTCAGTGTGTTAACTACTCACACTGTAAGGTAACTCGCTGTTGTGTGTGTAATATAAGTTTTGTAGCACTGAAGGCTTATGCATGCAAAAAAAAGGAAAGAAAACTAGACCAGTTTTACTTGTAGATTTCAGAGTTGCTATTAATAAATAGTACTAAGTCAGTAAGAGGTTCCATCTTTAATCATGTCATGCATTATCTAGGTTCAGTGTTAGTTGTCTGCGTATTTTCTTGTGACGCATACATAATAAAAATTAAGAGGAAATTGTGGACATACTTAATTTATTTAATGATGTTAGATTGAGAATGAAATTGTGATAAGTGGCTCTTCCATACATTAAATATTGATTAGTAATCACTACTGAAATATGGGAAAAAGAGCCTGGCATGCTCAGTGCCCACTGACACACATTAGCGTAGATGTGTTTTGTATAGCGTATCAAGATCTATATTTATAAATATGTGTATCTAAATTGGATGAAACCTATAAGAATTATTACCCTTTTGATAAATAGTTCCCCAATTTCAGAGGGACAAAAGTTTTTGGACAAATGGCTGCTCAGCTGATTCTGTGTCATTGCATCAGTAGTTGATGAGCCAAGAGTCGAGACCACAGTGGATGACTGAATAATTCCTTCAGTCATTAGGAAAATCTTTTGAATGATAAATAAAACAGATCAAGAATATTGCATCACTTTTGAGTGACAGGGTAAAAACTTTCCTCACACTGTCAATCAGTGCACACTTTGAAATCCCCATTTTCTCAGCAACATTTTTTCTTCCTGTTTTCTGGCCTCACATGATCCATTACTGTGTTACTCCAGCTCCTGTGGTCGTTGACGTCCAAGTGAATGGATCCGGATATGCTTCTGACATATTCAAGGATATTGTGGCCTCTTTTGACATCTTGCAGAGAGGCAACATCACAATCCTGAGCAAGAAGTGTCTGATGGAGCCTTTAGAGCTAGACTATATAAGCTACCTATTCATAGGTATTGATGCATGCAAATGATTCAAGCTGATCCATACAGTACTTGTGTGAGAATAGGATAAAGAGTTATCTGGGGACATCTAGTGGTCAGAACTGAGACGGTTCAGTATGTCTGCCATTTTAGTGCTATCAATAGCAGAAGTAGCGGAAAAAAATGCAGAAGCAGTCTATTCCCATTGTACAAAAAGCTATAAGAACCGCAACAAAATGGGATTTTTAAGTACAAGCTTTAAAAAGCCTTTAAAAAGCAGCCATCTAGTAGCTGCTGATTAGAGAGTAAAGCCACACTGACATTTCAAAAGAATTATTCAGTTGTGGATTACAATTGTTAATGTATGATTCATTAAATACACAAAGTGCTGAAAATTTACTCAGGATTAAGCAGATTTCTGGCCTTTAAGCGTAGGAAAATCAGTCATGGGAAGAAAAAAAACCTGTTTGATAACTTACTAGAACATAAGTGCTGTTCTTCTAAAGTCTTGCTGCCAACTTTATTTTATATGGTGCAATTAGACATTAAGTTTCAGTTTTATGGTACAGATGGTTAACAATTTGCTTTCTAGAAGGTGACTTGCCATTGCAGACTTTTGTCCTTTGCTCATTTACAGGTTTTCTTTATGGTCTTACCTTCTTCCTGGTGCTTGCAGGCGGTTATGCTAAACGTCTCCAGAGATCTGTGTGTGCACATTACCATCCTCAACGAGAAAAAGTAAGACAACTGGCAGTGAAGTGTGTTAAAGGTTCATTTTGCATTAATATCTGATTTTTTTCTCAGTAACCCCCGTTTCACAATACCTAAAGATTTCCCTAGACTTCTTTTTTTCCTAAATTATTTTAAGAAATGACATCTCCTTTTCTACCTAAAAGAGTGGAATAATGCAGTCTGGCATTTCAAAGAGCAAAAATGGATTTTAAAGCACAAGTTTGAACCATTAGCAAAATAAAAAAAGAAATAAGAACATGAGTCCCCTTTTGTCAAATCCCTACTTTATTAGGCTAACTATACACAGTGTCCAGTATGTATACAGTACATAAACACAAGTACGTTGAAAAGTTTGACACCTGCTTGGCCAAAGTTTCTTCAGAAATCAACTGTGATAATAGCCAGTTTGTCCTTCTTTGCTGCAGTAACGACCTCTACTCTTCTGGGAAGAATTTATTCTAGATGTTAGAGCATCACTGTGAGGATTTGATTGAATCGAGCCGTCAGTACATTAGTGAGATCAGCCACCGATGTTGGATAATTTGGTTCTGGATCACAAACACCACTCTAGCTCATCCTAAAGGTATTGGATGGAGCTTCATTGCTCCGGAGAACACAGTTCCACTGCTCCACAGCAGGTGGGGATTTGTATCAATCTAGCTGACACTTGGCATTGGACCTGGTGACCTTAATGTCGTAATGTGGATGCTTGAGAGTATCTTATTCTATTAGCAGTGCTTTTCTGTGGATCTTATACAGTTAAACATCTATACTGATTAGGAGTAACATTATGACAACCTCCTTGTTTCTATGCTCATTGTGCAGCACTAACTCCAGCAGCACTGCTGTCTCTGATCCATTTGTACCAGCACAGCACACACTAACACACCACCACCATGTCAGTGTAACAGCAGTGCTGAGAGTGATCCACCACCCAAATAGTACCTGCTCTGTGAGGGCCCATGGGGGTCCTGACCACTGAAGAACAGGGTAAAAGGGGGATAACAAAGTATGCAGAGAAACAGATGGACCACAGCCTGTAATTGTAGATCTACAAAGTGCAGCTTTATAGTAAGTGGAGCTGATAAAATGGAAAATGAGCATATAAACAAGGAGGTGGTAGTAATGTTATGCCCGACTGGTGTATGTCATGTATGAATTCACTAATTGAATACTTCGGGACATATGTGCTGTTTGCTGAATTTCAAAATTATATTGTTTTCACAAAAGGTATCATAGTACAGCACAACAGTTAAGTGATCCAATACAACAAACCATAAAATAATCCATACAGAAGTATTACAACGGATTACACAGTTCAGGTCATTCATGGTCAGTGTGAACATGGTCATTTTTTACAAAGCTTCCTAGATGGTATTTCACCTTCACCAGGAACTTAAAACACACCTCTAAGCAACTCTGGAGTTTTTCAAAGTTGAATGTCAATCATTCGTCCTGATGTCCTGAGCATAAATTCTACCATCAGAAGAAAAAACTGAAAGCACAAGTAAAAACTGAAACTGACTGCATCACCAAGGAAGGAACCAATGCCTGGTGATGTCTGGTGAGGTTTGCAGATTTTGAACAGTCATCCATCCATCCATTTTCTAAGCCGCTTCTCCGTCAGGGTCGCGGGGGGGTGCTGGAGCCTATCCCAGCAGTCTTCGGGCGGAAGGCAGGATACACCCTGGACAGGTCGCCAGTCCATCGCAGGGCCCAGTCATTATTATCCAATTAAATATAAATTGGCAATTTGTGCAATTATTTATGGTCCACAGAAATCAGGGTCTATATTTAAAAAGAGACATGATTTCTATATGGTTCGTCCAGTGTGCTGTATCCCATATTTATTATTATAATGATACATATTGCAACTGCAGTGTACTAAGAGAACAATGGTAACCCAGTGTGGGGTGGGTTGCAAGGTTGGCCTACTTAATTTTGGCCATTGATTAATATTTGTTCATTGTGTACATGTCCACACCCAAAGAATGCCCGGGATTGATCAGAGGTTTATTTGCATAATGCAGACTTCTACAGTATCAATACTGTGGAGGCTGATATCACAATAATAATTAACCACAAACAATACACTGCGTCCCTATCATTGTTTTATTGTTTAATTTCAAATGCAATATGCTGGAATACAGAGCCAAACAAAAATGTGTTACTGTGTAATTATTCATGTATATATCTTGAAGAGACAAAGAGACAAATGACTGCATTTTCATTTCAGGAGAGGATCCTGTGGCTCCGTGGACATATCCTCTCTCAGCGTGGGTCTCTGGGGAAAGCTCTGCTAAGGGCGGTGGCCAGGGGCAAGGAGGACCAGGGACACGGTAGTGTACTGCAAATACTAACACTGCGGTGAGTCACACCCTGCCATGCTTACAGGGGATTAGCTAATGATTAACCAGCCCTGGAGTAAATACTATTCTTATAAACTTTAAGAATGTTTTAATGTTAGGTGCTTGAAAGAGTTAGGGACAGCAGTGAAGACCTGTGAAAATACTACTAATTTCTGTAGTAGCAGTGAATGACTACCACCTGGCTAAAATGGTCATAGGTGCTTAGAGTGCCTGGCCAGCAGTAGAGCAACCAAAGCCAAATATGTGTGTATTTGTGTGCAGCCTGCCTGCTGGAGCCACCATAGCCAGGTTCCTGGGTGTGTTTAATAAGTCCTGCCTGGCCTGTGGGACGGTGATGAAGAGCAAAGACTGTCCTGATGTGTACTGCTGCTCTACCCCAAACTGCACAGGTTCCACACTCAAATCCTGTTAGCGTTCATATTCCTATCATTATTGCCATTTAGATCACCATGGCATGGATTAGGTACCTCTAACCCTGCTCCCAGAGTCACCCTTCTTCAGATTTCAGTTTAACACACCCTTAATGGACTGGATCAAAATGTAATAGATTAGTATTGGAACTAAGCTAGATGTTCTCCTGGAAGAAGGTTGGGTACATCTGCACTGGATATTCAATCAGCTTGTGTATATAATATCATACAAAAGTCTTGTCTGAGGAAACATATTTTGTGGGGGTGAGATCTTCCTGTTGTGGGACTACTAAGGCTCACTTAATCTTAATCTTAATCTTAAAACATATGTACACTGTGTGCACAATTATTAGGCAAGTGAGTATTTTGACCATATTATCATTTTTAGGCATATTTTCTAACTCCAAGCTGGATAAACTTGAATGCTTAATGTATTTAAGCAAAGCAGGTGATGTGTATCTGTGTAATGAGGGAGGGTGTGGCCTAAGGAGGTCAACACCCTATATCAAGGTGTGCATAATTATTAGGCAGCTTTTTTCTTTAGGCAAAATGGGCCAAAAAAGAGATTGAACTGACTCTGAAAAGTTAAAAATTACCAAAAGTCTCTCAGAGGGATGCAGCAGTCTTGAAATTGCTAAGATATTGGGGCGTGATCACAGAACCATCAAACGTTTTTTTACAAATAGTCAACAGGGTCGCAAGAAACGTGCTGAGAAAAATAGACGCAAATTAACTGCCAAGGATTTGAGAAGAATCAAGCGTGAAGCTACCAGGAACCCATTATCTTCCAGTTCTGTCATATTCCAGAACTGCAACCTAGCTGGAGTATCAAGAAGTACAAGATGTTCAGTGCTCAGAGACGTGGCCAAGGTAAGGAAGGCTGAAACCCGACCACCACTGAACAAGACACATAAGCTGAAGTGTCTAGACTGGTCCAAGAAGAATCTGAAGACAGATTTTTCAAAGGTTTTATGGACTGATGAAATGAGAGTGACTCTTGACAGACCAGATGGATGGGCCCATGGCTGGATCAGTAACGGGACAGACCTCCACTTCGAGTCAGACGCCAGCAAGGTGGAGTTGGGGTACTGGTAAGGGCTTGTATTATTAAAGATGAGCTGGTTGGACCTTTTTGGGTTGAAGATGGGCTCAAAATCAACTCCCAAGCCTACTGCCAGTTTTTAGAAGACACTTTCTTTAAGCAGTGGTACAGGAAGAATCTGCATCTTTCAAAAAGACAATGATTTTTATGCAGGACAATGCTCCCTCACATGCATCCAAGTACTCCTCTGCATGGCTTGCCAGTAAAGGCGTTAAAGATGAAAAACTTATGACATGGCCCCCTTCCTCCCCTGATCTGAACCCAATTGAGAACTTGTGGGAAATTCTTAAATGGGAGATTTACAGTGAAGGAAAACGGTAAGGTTTGAGTTGTTTGTTTATAATTCTCACTTGAACAGATGAAAATAAAAAGTGAGATGGGAAAACGTGTGTTTTTCATTTAGCTGCATAATAATTCTGCACCATTATAGTTGCCCAATAAATGTGCACATATAGATATTCTCCTAAGAAAGCCAAAACTTCACTTTTACTTTCTTAAACATTCATGTTTGAGGTTTATTATCATATTGGATTAACCGAGAGCACTATAGTTGGTCATTAATAAAAATAATCCTCAAAAATAAGACTTGCCTAATAATTGTGCACACAGTGTATATGTATACACATCTGTATGTAAAGCTACACTGTGAATAAATAAACTGGTGTTTAAGAAGTTAGTTTTTTAAAAGTAGTTAGTTACCAGGCTGTCTTAACAATTTGAATGAATTGAACTTTAAATTAAGCAGGCAGACTAAAAGACTTTTGTTCTGTTAACTATTAGACATTCAATTTGCTCACATTTTTAAGGTAACCTTGTAATCTTTTGAGGTTAGAACACTACATTTTTAACAGTGTATTTATATGAGCAGCATATGTATTTTTTTTTAAAACCCACCAACATTATAATACATACAAATACACAAATAAACAATACATTGTGCTCTTATGTGAATGTCTTAGCTTAATCATTTCCTAAGCTTTCCCAGAGAAAGTCTAGTAACTACAGTTACCATCCAACACCTGCTGCAGTTAATCAATTCTTCATTAAATTAATTGTGTGTACTGCTGATGATATTTTACAAATCCATACAATTGCTAGAATAAAAGTCAGGAACCAAACCTGTTTTCTTCTACTTTTCTGACCAAGATATTAATAACTTTTTTAAAAACAAAGTTGACTGTATTTCGTTTATTTGTTTTTGCTCTAAAGTTATGCTCTGTTTTATAGGCAAAACACATACTGTTGAGATAAATAGTTAAAAGAGTTCAAGGTTCATGGCTGCCTAAGACTTTTCTACAGTACTTTATATGAACTATATACACACTAGACACCATATGTATGTAACTCTCTGCAGGCTGTTTCTGCATGCAGTGCTTTAGAGTTATGGGGAGGATCTGTGCTGTCTGCATGGGGCCCCTCACATTCCAGGAAGACTCTGAGCAGGAGCTGTGAGTTGACAGGTTTTCACTCATTGAAAACACGTTGAAGCACACTTGATTCTAATTGTTTAATCAGTTGGTCTTAGTCTTCACACATTTCATCAGGTGTCCTCCTGCTTTGTTGGAGTAAAAACCTGCAGATAAGATTGGACACCCCTGGTCTAGAATATCCCACAGTGAACAGTGACCAAATGTTGCTGATCATTTAGATATTCACAGTAATTTTCTAAAAAAAACAAATAAACAAGCAAACAAAAAAACAACTATATTACCGTTGTATGCAAACGTTTAAGCAGTCCTGGTCAAACGACATTGTATTGATTTTCTAAGTGAAAATAAGTTAACACATCCTCTGCAGTAAACACACTAATGTACATTTTAATGCAGATTACGGTTTATTTGCTGAATTTAATTAGAAAATCTGGCCTGTATGCATTTAACTTAGCAAATAAAAAAAGCTTCTTTTAAATTGTGAATAGGCAGAGCAGTTGTACTGCAAGACCAGGATTGAGATTAACTGGTTTATTACATTTCACTACATTGTATTAGTTGATTAGATTATTACTGAATAACAAAAATTAAATTGACAAGTGATTCCAGACTTTTAAACACTGGTGTATATAGACTGATACAACAGCAGACATACTTAAAAGCATGAAATAACTGACGTTTGGAAGGAAGATCGTGAAGAAATTTCATATCCTCATCAAGAGGGGGTCCAGCCTTCCATCTTAAGGAAGAAGCCACTTAGAACTCCAGCCCAAGTCTCAGAGTTCTCTCCTTTCCTACAGCCACTACACATAGTGCCGCCATATGTTGAAGGCATGGTCTAAACTCATACAGTTAAATTAGTGTTTTTAGACATTCATCATTTATCCACATTTTCACTCACTCAAAAAGCTGGTAAAATCTGTTTTGCAAATTTTAGTGTTTTCCCCTGCTGTAACAAATCCACTTCGACTCAGCCCAGTTGGATCAGCAGGACAAATGATAAAACCTTGTGATATACACTTTAAAAAGAGGGTTTCATCTCATGGTTCTAAATAGAACCATTTCATGCTTAAGTGTTGTTTTGCATGGTAAAATAGCAGATTGATGGAGAATGTGTTGTACATAATTCTATGTAGACATATTTGAAAATGGGTCCACACAGCCCCAAAAATGCTCTTCTGTTGCTAAAAGCTTGACATCATTATAAAAGAAGAACCGTTTTTGGTGCTATATAGAACTGTTTTATTCTAATGTGTGTATGCTATGTGATGTTCCATCAAAATGTCCACACCATAGTGAAATTGTTTTCTGTTCTGCTGGACAACAATCAAAAAGCAAATACTGTTACAAGCTTGACATCCAGAGGTGTCAAATTCAGGTCCAGAAAGTAAAAGTCCTTCCCAGGATTTTGTTCCAACAGGCTGGCTTCTCTAGTTAGATCACACCACCAGCAGAGCTGTCCAGCCTGTTGGAAGACACTTACTTTCTGGACCTGGATTTGACACCTCTGTTGACATCATAACGGTAGAAGAACCCTTTTTGGTGCTATACTAAACCAATATCAAAAAGATTCTGTATAGAATTATATACAGCACATCATACATTAATCTGAAGAACTTTTTCACTACGCAAAGAACAATTTAAGCATGAAATTATTCTCTATATGACTTATGGTTCTAAATAAAGCCATTCCATTTAGTAAAGAGCTGTTAAATAAGCATATTTTAGGTGTGTTCCCCAAGGTGTTTAACCATTGTTACAACCATTGTTATACCCTAGTCACTCTGTCCATACTGCCTGTGTATATTCAGAGACTCCAGCGATGAGGAACAGGTGAATCTGTGGGCGGCGGCTATCACAACACCACACATCAGTCTGAGCCACGACAGGAGGAAGCTGATGTGGAGACGTTTGTCTGTGGCTACAGGGAAGAGCATAGAGGACCTCAGTGATTCATACAGAAGTGACCTCAGGTAGCACTGATGTATTTATCCCTCAGCATGAACATAGGCTATCTCATCATAATGCAATAATATTTGTACCTGTTCATGTTTTGCTCCTTGCATGTTTGAAAATCAGTTAGTGGTGTGTTCGTTTCATTGACAGAACCAGTCAAGACCAGTCCCATGACTTCAAAAGAGACACACCACATCAACTCTACCCACCTCCTGGTCCTTCACATGCCTTTATCCTCTAGTGTCCACTAAGAAGTGTCACCAGCATATAGGCCTCAGAAGTAACACCAATGCCCATAGTTTTTAGCAGTAAACCAATTAAACATGTATACAAGAATCTCTGCCAGTGGATGAATGTGTTTTCATTGCCCATTACCATCATCAAGTTCTTGTCAGCTCAGTCTACATGAGAATGCCTTTGTATCAGATGTGTCCACTAGAATGTGGTCAGGCTGGTTTGGAGTTGCCTAATTTCTCTGCTTTTTCTGCCCCACTGCTTGTGGAATGCTCAATGAGGAGCAGTTAACTGTCTCGTCCTGCCCTGAAACATCTCCCATCTCTAAACTAGCTCACCTTAGAGCTGAATTTCTGCTGGCTTTTCGACGTGGCTAAACCATCACTTATAGTTCCACATGTAGTATATGTGCATCAGAATGTCGACACCTTTGTTTATATCGCAAAATTGAAAAACAAATCCTGCGGACAGCAGACAAAACCTGCGAGGACTTATCACGCCTGTCATCGTATCAGCTGGAGCGCTGCGGGCCTGACGTGGAAGGTAGGAGGATACCAAAGTCCTCCAGGCGCTGGGCGGTGTTAAAACACCAGCACTAACTTTAGCCACGGAGTTTAGTCCAGATCCGGAGCCTAAAACCGACCAAATGGCCCCACAGGTAAGCGTCTCTACGTTACTTTGGCTCAATATACCTGTAGACGCGTTCTCAAAATGAATCAAATATAGTTTATATAAAAATGAACGTGCTGTGTAGATGGTTCCTCTGTGTGGTCTGTACATGAGGAACGTCCTCATTCATAGGCAATTTCACCCCGTGCGGATGATAATGTAAAGCAATTAAAACATTACTGCGTAAGTCTGTCATTTACCTACTGATAATTCATTAAGCAGTCTAGTTGTTTCATTCGTGCAAAGCAGACACGTTCTAGTACGAAGTAAATATAGGCGAGCTTTTTCATAACTGTTACTTTACATTCTTTTTTCCTCTGTAATATAATATTAACCGCAGAGAGCTTTCTTTACAAGCCCAGGAAAACCACATAAAACCACTTACGAGACTGTGATCTGAATTATTGTATACTACATTTCACCTAAGGGCAGGTATTCCAGCACAGTGTCCACACTATAGTGTTTTCTTTTCTGCTGGACAACGCCCAAAAAGCAAATAGTCGTGCTGTGTGCTTAAAGCTGCCAGGCCCACACTAGCATAACTACTTCCTGCGCCGCTCTATTGTCTAGGCTTGGTTACCTGGCCATAGTAAAAGGGGATTTTACCTTAATGAGGGCTAATCTACATGGTATGATTATCAGGATGACCTGGAATAAATCCTGTTCTATGTGAGTGCTGGTGAAATGCCAGGCTCACCTATGGATCTGAGTTTTGTGCTCTCAGCAATGCTGCATCTGTCATCTGCTTTTTCCCTAGTATCAGTTTTATCTATGAGTCATTAAGCTCAGGTAGTTCTTAGTGGTTGTAGCTCAGATTTTTAAAGATTGCTAAACAGGAGCAGTATTTTTGGTCGCACTCCTCAAAGGATATACAATTTTGGATTTTAATCCAGAGACACTGGTTTAAAGAGATTTCCACTCTAGGCTACATTTGTGGAATCATTGTTTTATTCCTACAATTTTGGAATGTACTAACAATTTTGTCTCTCAAGTCATAGCGTGTTGCAGTTTTGTATAAAAAGTATTCGATATCAATTTGTAATGCACTGTAATTTTGCTTTCATTTTTAATTCATGTGTAATTCCAAATTAAATCGTACTCCTGTGATTATTTCATTTAAATTGCTCTCTTGGCAGTGAATTCAATCAACTATATGAAATAGCTGTAAATGCATTCATTGGGATGAAGTGCAGAAAAAATACAAAAGCCACTCCCTTTCTGTAGTACACAGATCTAGAATTGGCCATCAATACCCTGGTGACCCAGTTCCATGCAGCCTCGCCTAATGTGGGTCCAACTTTGACAGTGGAGGAGTTCCAGGGCATGGTCTCCAAAGAACTGCCAACCATGGTGAAGGTAAACTGATCTCTCTTCCTTTCTGCGTCCATAGAACACTTCAGTTTATTGAACTGATAACTCATCTTCAGCAAAACTCAACGAATCTACTGTGAAACTAGAGTCCTATTCTCGTTGATAAATTCCACCAGGTGTGTCTTTGCAAAGTAGTTTAGAGAGTGAGCACCAAAAGATTTAAATTCATGTGGAATACTTAGACAAGACATGCTGTGGTGTCTTCTGTTTATGGGACTCATGTGACCCTACTATCCATTTTATGAATGACAGGAGTAAGGTTTTATGTGCTACTTTTGCAGAATGCTGGTGAACAAGAGGGGCTGAATGAGCTGCTGAAGGAGATGGGAGTGGAAGAGGGGCATGGAGTCACTTTTGAGAACTTTTGGGTGCTGGTGAATTCTCTAGCCAGCACTCAGTTTGGGCTGCTTCAGAAAGACAAAAGTGTTAAATGTACCTGCCTGTTACTCTGAGGTCTAGGCAAGTGAATAACCCAAACCTGAGCAAACAACTACAATCAGCCTCTCCCACTTCCTGCAGTCCAGTGCTGTGCTGTCCAAGATACCTAACAGGCCCTGCGTCACACCTCTCAGGCCTTATCATTAGCATATTACTATTTTCTCTAGACATATTTAACCACACCTGCAATATAAATGGTTAAGCACTGCCAACATTACAACTTGGACCTACAATTGGCTAACAGTTTATGTTATAAGAAGGAGCCTTTTAATTTGCTGATACGCTCTGGTGCTGCCGGTTTTGTTTAAATGTTTTTAAATCATCTTGTCTTCATGATATTTTTGTATGATAATGATGCTAAATGAACTGGAGACCTAGAAATGATTTTATGTTGTCTCTGTTGTTTTAAGACAAATTATTTGATAAATAACTGTTTTACACACAATACATTTTTATACAGTGAAAAAAAGTGTTGTAACAGATTATAGTGTCACATTAAAAATAATAAAACTATGTAATCTTGTTAACATGATGTGTACATCTATGTTAGAATAACGAAGAGTTCAGTGACTCAATCACTTGTTGATGCATATATTTAAGTTATACTCCTTTGTCACCCAACCACACGTGTTTGTTCTTCTCAAGCAAGCCCAGGACAAGATAGTCATTTCTATCAGTGTTTCTCAATAAATGGACATAAAATATATGCATATTAAAATTAAACTGTGCATCTAGGTGAATTTATAGAATTGCAATTAATAGTGTAAGGCAGGGGAAGCTCTAAGAAAAAAAAAAACTGTGCTATGCGATGTTGGGATAGATTTTTTTTTTTTTGTAACATCAACAACAATTCAGAGAACCACAAGAATAGAGTTTAGATTCCAAGATGGAGACTTAGGAGGGAAAAAGGCCTCTTGTTATTGAACTTGCTTTTGTGAAAATAGCATTTAGCAAGGAAAATCAATAGATTAATAAGCTGATTTCAAGGAATCCAAATAATACATTTATTAAAAAGCAGAGAGAAATCAACTAAAATATTGTCAATTATATATCTTTTGAAATCTTGCTAGAATTTCACTGTGTATGAGCTGTACCAAAATAAATGGAAGAGGGTTTCAGGATGCTCAGTGCAGATGCTGCAGCTGTGCTTGTATCATTTTAAACCTTTGTAAGAACACACCCTGCTGAAAAATGACCATTAGAACCATTATGATTAAAACTTTCTAATGGGATGCATATGCATATATCAGTATCAGGACTCTTGTTAAACCATTAGAGTCCTTTATGCTGTAAAATCAACCCATCAGGAAAACACAGAATACCATTAGTGACTATTAGACACAACCAGAAACCAAGAGAAAGTTTTATTAGCTTCTGGTTTTTTTTTCAGCAGGTGTAATTACAGCTTTCCACCTTATATTATTTATTAAGCCATTGCAATCAGAACAAACTGAAGAAAAGAGACGATGTTTGTGTGAAACAGTGAAGGTATTTCTCTGATGTTTTTTGACTGTTCAGTAAAACTAATTTTTCCAACAGGAGATCTAGAAGTCTCAGTTTTTGGGTTGTGTGGAGAGAAAGTGCAGACCTATGCCATCTGCTGGTTGCGTCTAAAATGTTTTGAGTTGTCATTCATTTCCCCATAAAGATACTTTGGATAAAGGAGTCTAAATTTAAAGGGGACATTTAGAGGGCTGCCAAAACACAGTAGCTATGAATAAAATTTAATAGCAGTACATTTTGCTGAGCAATGTAACTTAATTGAACTACAAAACTCAGGTCTTGGTGATGGTCAGTGCTATGGAAAAAAACATGTTACACTAAGAAAACTGCTCCATCCTTCCATTTATTGAAAAAATAGGTAAAACCCTTAAGAAAGATGTAAGAATGGGAGTCTTTCTTGAGTTTTTTAAATGAAAAGGCCCTTTTTTAAATTGCAAAGTTTTTTTTCAGGTCTATGTTTTCACTATTAGTGTTAGGCTCTAGAGGACCTCCAAACAGTGTCCGGGGGCCTTGAGAGCCTCCAGAGAGCATCCAGGGGCCTCGAGAGCCACCAAAGAGTGTCCAGGGGCATCGAGAGCCTCCAAAGAGCAGCCAGGGGCCTCGAGAGCCACCAAAGAGTGTCCAGAGACATCAAGAGCCACCAAAGAGCATCCAGCGGCCTCAAGAGCCATCAAAGAGTGTCCAGGGGCATCGAGAGCCTCCAAAGAGCATCCAGGGGCACAGAGAGCCTCCAAAGCATGTCCAGAGGCTTTGTGACACTTCAAAGAGCCAGATTATGAGGAGTCTGGCCACTTCCTGTTTCCCCCAGTATAGCAAAAACAGAACTGCAGCAGCTGGGTTTGGGACAGAACAATGCTAGCTAGCCTTACTGTTACTGAGTGCTGATTGGTTGGCGACCTGAGCTGCTATATTGGCTGTTCATGCTCACTGATATCATGGATGAACGTGAGGTGCCATTCTAAACTCCTACAACTCGAGTTCAAAAGCCTCTAAAAATACATCAGCAATGTGAAAATGTTTTTACGCTGTTCTGCGTTTAGGATATTCTTTTTTCTTAAAAGCGATTTTACCCAAATGCTCCATATTAACCCATTCATTTCAGACTGTGGTAATTCTCTCTACAAGTACTCAGCAGGGGCCCCCAAAGCCTTTTCTGTCCCTGCCCTGCTAGCATTGTATCTCACCACTTTAAAGACTTTACCTGCCTTTCCAGCAATAGAAAAAATATTTAAGACTGTAGGAGACTCAGGACGCGAGCAATAAAACTGAAAATAAGTATATGTATAAATTAAATTATGAATCCAAAGTTGATGTGACTTGTTTGAAAATATCACTAATATGTTCCAAAAGATGCATAAATATGACTGTTCTAAAGTACAGAACGTCTTCGCTCAAAATCATCTTAATTCAGGCTAAATAAAAGGAATGATTTGAATGTAAAAAGTTAGAGGCACACCGCCCCGTTTCCCCACCCCCAGCTCCTCTGATGAGGGCGAACTTCCGGCGAGCACAGCGCAGCAGCTGCAGTAGAAACACACGAGAGAGAGAGAGAGAGAGAGAGAGAGAGAGAGAGAGAGAGAGAGAGAGAGAGAGAGAGAGAGAGACAGACAGACAGACAGACAGACACCACACACACGCGCAGATGGTCTTCTGAAGTGCAGACGGCTTCAAATCGCTCCAGGTTAATTGGACAAGATGGTTTTTAGTGGTCGAGAAGGAGGAGAGGGAGAGAGCGTCAACGTCCAGGCAGTTCAGGAAGAGCGTCAGCAGTTACCGTGTGCAGATCTGCAAACGCAGGGATGGGAAGCGTGCAGTGTTTGCGGAGCCACGCTGAGCTCCGGCGCCGCACCAAAACTCCTTCCGTGCCTCCACGTTGTCTGTAGATCGTGCGTTACACAGAACAATGGCGGAAACACCAAAGGTAAAACTTTTTTTAGACTTTCTTTCCTAACATTTCTAGAGCGGGCGTGTACTGGCCGTCGAAAGCTAGCAAATGGGCTCGTGGCTGATTAATGTTTGTATGCGTAGGGTCTGTTTACCGAAGACTGTACTGCTGAGATATTCACCACAACCATCATTTGAATTTGTTCAGTTCAGATGCTTTTTGTTTACATGCCTGCAGGCTTGCAGTGCTGTTAAAGCAAAACAAAGACCAGTGCTGGTTAACCTCATGTCTAACTAACCAGGCCTGTGTGATTCAGTATACCATACAGCTATGAATATGTCCAGAAGTATCCAGACACCCCTTCCAATTTGTAGAATCATTTAAAGATGCCCCAATTGCTAACACAAGTATTCCGTTGTTTACCGTCTGTATAATCCCCTTACAAAAGCATTGTAAACTGAAAGGGACACACATGAGCGTATGGTCACCATGTCCAATGCCAAGTGCCAGCTGCAGAGAGCATTGGGCTGTGGAGCAGTGAAACTGTTCTCTGGAGTGATGGAGCTCCATCCAATACCTTTAGGATGAGTTGGAGTGGAGCTTGTGGTCCAAAACTGATCATCTTAGGGAGCGTATCAGAGCCAGAATCGGTCCTCACTCATTATTCTGTGGGTGAATGCATGAATGCAATCAAACCCTCACAGGAATGTTCCAACATCTAGTGTAAACCTTTCCCAGAAGAGCATAACTGCAGTAAACAGTGAAGAGGATAAACTCCCTGTTAAGTCCCATGATTATAGAATAAACGTTTTGGACATATGCAGATACGATTCTGTGTGATGATATATGCAGTGACTGCAACTGAAATGAACTCTATAGAGATACTTATGTTTTTATGGATTAAACTGGTAATATAATGAGAGGTCCTTCAGCATGCTCCTTCAGGATGTCTGTACCTCGCTGTGCCCTACATGGGCTAAAGTAGTAGGTTGTGGACACCTGTCAACTGTTAATCTTCCACTTTGACTCTGTCAAGGAAGTCAGAATGTGTGACGTGTTACTCTGTTGGGCATGTGCTGATATGAAAATGTAATATTCTAATTAGCTAAACGTTTTTCATGGTTTACGACAACTACAAATACTAAAAGGAGATTTAAAAAGAGAGCCAAGACCAAAACCAAAAAAGAGTGTCCAGGGATTATTTGAATACTCTGGGTGTTTTCAGGATTGGTAGCTGGAAGCCTGAAAGGAAAGGGTAAAACAGCACTTTCTGCCTATGATTGTAAATCTTTACGTTTAGGCTTCATAAAACATTTACTGGCAGACAACTTTCTATGAATGGGTAGCATATGACTTCTGTAAGCTTGGAGCATTATGTTTAGTGAAGAAAGATGCTTATGCGTCTATGTGATTATACATGATTATATCCATCCATTCCAAATCTTGAACAATATAAAATGAACTCAACTTGTTGAACTTTTTCAACTTGTCATTTTCATTCAGGCCAGTTATCTGTAAGAAAGCCTAATTGTTTTTGTAATAGGGCAAAGATTAGTTACACTCTTAGCAAAAAATGCCCTATTTAGTACCTGAAAAAGGATTCTTTGACTCAACAACAGTGGAACCTTTTTTTGGTGATATTTAGAACCGTTCTCAAAAGCATTCTTTTAAACAACCGCATCCAGCTGGGTTTTCATCATGGAGAAAAACTATTTGATCACGCAGAGAAACATATATGCATTTAAATAGCACTTTGAATGTTGATGGTTCTATATTAAACCTTTTGCCTTTACTACAGAACCCTTGAAGATCCTTTTTTTTAGATTGAGGAGGGTAGTATGACCATATTTATTGTTTTTGTGCTAAATTATGTCGCAATCTGCCTTTCTGAGCATATTGTAGACATTAGTACTGAAAGAACACTGACGATCTACACACTTTATTATAAAGAAAGCATAACTAGTGGTGTTTAACAGGATTTAGTACAGCACAGTATGTGAAAATCATTGTCTTGATGCTTTTTGAAAGCATTTTAAAATAAAATACCATGATGCGTATTGTGTATCAAGAAAATGCCTCAAAGTATCCTGATGATACATTTTTGCCCACTCTTAGTTTATTAAATTTCTGTTTACTGTGATGTAAATTAAAGATTCTCAAAATTAAAATGCCATGTATTACACAGGCTAGATCATAAATAAGGCCTAAGCACATTGGAATAAGTGCCCTAAAATAACCTCAGTAGGGTGCAAGAGCGGAAACAGATACTATATAAGGAGCGAGTGAACTTGTGAACCTTTCAAGGCCAAAAAGCCAAGATGGAAAAGTACCAGCATGTGCTTGGCACAATGTTTTTTTTAAAAAAGAATTCGGACAAGACTTGGAGATAATGGTTCACACAAGACCCTATTTGATAGACATATGAAGGTCAATTTGAATATAATGGTGGTTTTGTGAAATCAGGAGATGACAAAAAGAGGTAGGGCGATGTCACCCCACCTTCACCGAGGGTATAAAACATGTGTACAAATTCTGTATATTTGGGTGTGTCGTCCAACGGCCTTTGGAAAACATTCTCCATGCTCAAGAAATAAAGGACCTGCACTTCTGAATTCTGAAGAGTCTTCTCATATTTCTTAGTCTTCTCGTATTTCATAGTTTGTTCAATTCTTTTTAATTTTTCAACAAATTGAATTCGTTTTATTTTGCAAAACATAGATAGAACTTAGGCTTGGTGGTCAAACAAGTGTCGAGCTACGACAACTGCTTTTGCAAAATGCTGTATTTGGTAGACCCCTTTGCTTAAATTGAGAACACTGTCCACAGATAAGTGGAACCACCTGGAGAACACGGTATGACAGCGTCTTTGGCCAGTTATTAATTGGGGTTTTCTTCTCTCTTACTCTAGATTGCCAAGTGTGTGGCCAGTCTTTCAGCCTGTCAGAAGTCACAGATTGCTTCATTTTTGAGGACTCTGCTCCTAAGGTAACCCCTCTTTTTCTGTCAAAGGTTGTCCAGTGTTCTCCACAGCAGACCATGAGTCTCAAAGTCATTTACTATTTACTTTTTTTGTAGACAGACTCTTTGAGCCTTTTGTCACCTATTATTGGAGTACGTGGATTGGCAATCACAGTGGACACTGTTTGTCCTACATTTGAACCTATGGCTGTAATTCTGTCTTTAAAGTATTGTATCTGTGTGTAGTGTGGAGGATGTGAGGAGTCTGCACTCAGTGGCTGGTGTGTGCAGTGTGAAGAGGCTTTGTGTTCCGACTGTGTACTGGCCCACCAGCGGGTGAAGGTGACACGTAATCATACAGTCATACCAGAGGTACCTCCATCAGGTCAGTGAGAGAGTCTGGATTGCTTCAGTATGTTCTTATGTTCATGTGCAAAGAATGAGTGAAAAAAGCCTGAGATGTTACTGAGATTTATTCCATTATTAAACATCTTGTCCAAGGAAATTTAGATAATGTTATATAATTTTGCTGTGTTCCCCAGAAACACTGGGTATGAAACAAAGCATAACTATAAGGTTAAAGTGCAGGGCTTCCACTTTTATCTGTGTTGAATAAAACGCATTGTTGCTGTCAGAACAAATCCTTTTATTTAGTTATTTATAAATAAAAATGCCACCTGCTGTTTAGACTGTGTCCAAATTTTGTGACAAATGGGCCAATAGAATTGGCTTAGAATAAAATTGTTATATGAACTTAAGTTGAGGATGTTTGTTCTTTCTTCTGCAAGGTTACATTTTGATGATAAAAGATTTTGTTCTGACTGTGATGATCTAATAATTTAAACATAGCCCTTCTGCCTATTTCTTGGAACCAAAAGTAAGCTTATTCCCTCTAAATCCCTAATGATTACTAGGAGCATCGCGGGTGGTAAATTAGTTAAAATATAGCGACATATAAATAAAGCAGGTATGATGAAAGCTTTATAAATGCTTGGTACTTACCCACAGTTCACTTGCCCCAGATGTTTGAATCTTGTTCTAGAAGTAGGTGTGAGCATCATTTTCAGCAGTCTGGTTAGGGGGATATTCAACTGATCTTTCAAAATTTGTGCATAATTCAGTGGCTGTGATGTAAACAAAGCCCGTGATTTGATGTAAAGTGCTCTGTTCTAGAGAAACTTACTGACTCTTTTTCAGTGGTGGTAATATGAAACATGGTTGTGTTTATTTTATTCACTATCCAAACCAACAAGTGAACCTGCATGTGTCTTTGGACAGTTTATGTATAATTTTTTTTTTTTTGTAATGTTGTGGTAAATTGGGGGGAAAAAAAGTCTAGATTGCCTTACAACCCCCTACATGTACCACTCTGACATAAAAATATGTTTTAGTCAGAAACCTTTTTTAAAACTCTTGTGATACAGTGTCTTGGACATCAGTGTATTCTTACCCATTACATGTAGTAACTGTTAATGAAGGAGCTTTTAAGGGTGGGCGTCTTATTCCTATTGCTGCTGCTGTGAACAATTTGAGCTCAGCAAACATCTGTGAAATGGATTTCACATCAAACCTGACTGAATGACTTTGTTTACATTTTAAACATTTGAGTGAACAGAAATCTTGAAAAATCAATGCATTTTCCGTTGAATGTGTGTGTGCGCGCCATTATTTATTTATTTATTTATTTATTTTTTTAGGGTTCACTGCCAGCTTGCACTGTGCTTCACACAGGCAGGAACGACTCAAGTTCTTCTGTCTCACCTGTGATGAGCTCACCTGTAGAGACTGCCAGCTTATTAACCACAGAGGCCACAGGTATTCTAGGCTAGGCACTGCATCAGTCCTTCTTCTTATCAAAACGCATGCATATCATTATCCAGAACATAAGACCTGCAAAAAAAGTTACTTATTGGCTTGGGAGTTATATGAAGGCTCTGCAACATTTATATTATTAAGTTGAAGTAGACTGTTTTTGCAAACATATTTGTCATATTAGTACAACACAAAAATAAAAATGTAGAAATTGTGATTTTGCTTAAGATGAGTTGAGTTGGGTTGGTTACTTCACATGCGTCAGGCTCCAGTCCTCGCAGGCCAAAACACTGCAGACTTCAGCACACTGCTTAATGAAACACACCTGATTCAGCTCATCATCTAATTAGCCAGGCCTTCTTGAAGTGAATTCAGAGCATTAGATGTGGGCAAACGCTAATCTCCATAGACGTTTGGCTCTATAGGTCCTCAGTTTGACATACCTGCATCAGTTTGTAAGTTAATCTGTGTCAGAAAATTTGAGTTTGTCAAATGACTTTTTTTTTTTTTTATGAATCTTCTCACTGCTGGTTGCCTAGGAGGCATTATGTAGGCATTAAAATCATAATTGGTGTGATAACAGTGGTTTCAGCCAACTTTAAGCACCCTTGGTCAGAGAATATCAGGAATAGACGTTTGACCTTGGAGAGGCAACTTTTGCCTGGAATGTTGTTTTTCCTCTACTGTGGTCTAGATTTAAACCTTTTTTAAACTTATTTACATTTTGTTCCTTTTTTTCCCCAAAATTCCAAGATGTCTTGCATTATTCTTTTCCTCGTTTTCTCCTTTCACTACTTCCACTCTATTATACCCAATCTGGTAAGTCTGTGTTGACACACATCTTGGTCCAGGTTGCCTTTCAGACACACATCTCTTGTTCACTGTCAGTTTCCTGTTGCTGGTGGAAGCCCTAGTGTCTCAGAAAGAGCAGCTGCAAGGGCTGTTGAACCGCATCAGAGAACAGAGGAGTGGTGTGAAAGCCAGCCTGTTGGATGTGGATGGAAGGTAATTAACAACATAAGAACTGACGTTGACATTATTTTCTTGTGATATAAAACAGTAGTTAGTAAATTATAATTACAAAGATTTGCTCATGGATTAGCTACGTCTTTATGTTCACTTAGTGATAACAGTACTAAGTCTTATTCGTGTTCTTGGTTTTGGTAGATTGCAGAACATACAAGAATCAAAAGCTGCAGCAAAGAAGAAAATAATTAGCTTGGTGCACAACATGCGCTCGATGATGTTGTTAAGAGGTCGGCAGCTGTTTAAAGAAGTGGAGGTAACTGCTTTTCGTTGTTTTCTTTTCATTTAATTTGCTAGTGCTATTATATAACACTCTCTCTCTCATTCTGTCTCTCTCTCTCACTCTCTTACACTCTCGCTCTCTCTCGCTCTCTCTCTCTCTCTCTCACTGTCTCTCTCTCTCTCTATAGACAGCGAGAGAGAGAGAGAATGAGAGAGAGAGTGTAAGAGAGTGAGAGAGAGAGACAGAATGAGAGAAAGAGCAGGTTTCTCTCACTCTGGCTAGTGATGTCAAAGTGTTCTAGTATGTGAATCATGTTGCTGGTTTAACCCTTTGTTGGAATTTGAAGGCCAAACAGCAGAGCAATAATATCAGGATGATTTTCCGAGCCAAATTATTCACTGATGGTGACATCACAGCTCAGTGATATCAGGCTTCTCAGTTAGTGGTGGGTCTGCTGAATGTCCTGATATGTGGATCATGTACCTTAAATTGTTCTGAAGTTATGAAGGCTAGAAGTGACCTACCATCTTGCCAACTGCAAGCTTAGGGTCTTAATGGTTAAAAGCTTAAGAGTTAGAGGGCTGCTGTATGTGGTTTTGCTTTTTATGCCTTTATTTATGATTTTGGACAGGAAGATTGTAGAATTTTTATATTTTAGTTCTTTTTAAATCTTTTTTAGCTAATTACAAGTTTTTAAATTGCGTACCGGTAATCCTTCAACTGTCACAATTAACATTGTAACACGGGCTGTTTATACTTGTGGAATATTAAAGTTGAAACCTTATTTGATGTGATGTAAAACTAATGCAAATTCTAAAGAAAGTCCAGTAAGTAAAGTAGCGTATCTAAGAGGAGGATTGAAGGGATTGGCCAAAATAACAAAATAAATGCTATATTGATATGTCTGAAAGGGCCTGTATAAAGAGGAAGAGAAAAGTCTGATGGAGATGAAGACTACTCTGAGATGTCTGGAGAACAGGCAGGAACACATTACTGCCTTCATTCAGAAGGTATTGGGCACTGAGGGCCAATGCATCCTGCTGCACAAAAAACAAGTAAGAGTGTTTTTCTGCCAGAAACTGCAAATACTTTTCTTTCATCGTTACGATCAGGAATAATAAGAACAGGCTAGACTAACAAGACTGATTGCTGAAGTTCTAGAGAACCTAAAAAGGCATGCAGAGCATGTGTGACAGCTCTTGTTTTTCGCCATCAGATTCGTAAACGGGCGGAGGTGCTTCTATCGCAGAAGACATGCCAGTGTGAAACTATACTTCATCCTTTACTCTTCCTGAACAACGACCTCTACAAGATGTGCAAAACATTTGGTAATCAAGTAGTGATTGACTTGCATTCAGATGCATTTCATCAAACATTTTATTAATATCAATAAAAGTCAAAGCAAGGGGGCTATCTGATGATGTCTGACACGCATGCTCATTCAGCCACTGACCTAAGCAGCAGCAGCATCCTAGACTGGTGTTTAAAATGAGTCGGTAAAAAAAAAACGAGCGAATTTAACAGTTTGTTAAATGATATTTTGGATCACCTAAGCACTGACCCTCTTGTTCAAAGATTGTAAGCTCAGTCCATTTGTCTTACTCTCTCTGGGTGGATAGAGTGACGCTCCCTTCAATACAGTGCGAGGCTAGCTCATGCACATGGCTGTTAGGTTACATATCCAAATTAGTAATGATTGTGTTTGCAGCATCTCAAGAAGACATGGTGGCATCATGTAATAGGGAGACACCTACCCACTAGGAACTGGCCATAAGTAAACTGGAGGAAAAATGTACACAATGCTGTGCTTAGTCTTAGGCACTAAAGCGTATCATTAAGGACATTATTTTCAAAACCATTTATCTTGGTATTAAGTGTTTTTGTGTGTAAAACCCCATGCATCATTATAGTACATGCAAGTGAAAAGTAAGAAAAATGACTTGTTTAAAAAAAAAAAAAAAATTATTGCCATCACATTTCTTAAACTTTATCAATCACACAATTGATTTAAGATAATGAAGTACTGAATAGCCAAACCAGGTACTGGATTGCATCCAGTTATATCCTCATAAATTGCATCCAATGTTGGGTTAAATTTCTGCTAAACTAAACATTCAGAACTGTGACCATTACATTTTTCATTTGTGTATTATCTTGTCTTTCTCCAGGTTCAGTCAAGGCCAGCAGAGTTCCATTTACCTCTGCAAGGGAAAACAAAAACAACATTAATCTTAAAGAAGCACCCAATGAAAACGACTGCTCTTCAGGATTAAACTTCAAGTCTGTTGCAGTCCCCCAGTTATTAGCCCACTCACAATCCAATAGTGCCCCTGAGCAGTCTCTGAGTAAGGTGTTTGTGTGTGACTCATTGAAACCAGCACAGCCCAGTCAAGTGTTGTCAGACTCTGTTTTGCCTCTAGCAGTTACATCAGACCATGTCCAGTCTAAAGCTCCTAGTGTTAGCTGTACTTATGCTCCCTCTGTTTCCACTCTTGTCCAGGCCCCTAAATCTGTACCTGCTCACTCAAGACTCACTTTGCCTCAGTCTACCTCATCTCGGGCTGTCTGCCTTCTGCCCTCCCAGTCAAGGGAGGTTGTCAGAAGCCTATCTCATCATAACCCTCTTGATTCACCATCTCAGCCCCAGTCTCTTTCTGCTATACCTGACCAGCCTGTTTGTAAAAATGCTGTTTGGTTTCCTCCATTGCAAGGGAAAAAAAAACATTCTATGTCTGTTCAGCCTCTATCTTCTCTGCCTGGTAATGTTCCTTCTACAGCGTCTCATCTGAGCTTTACTTCTTCCATGGCCCATCACTCAGCCTCGCTCCACAATGCCACATCCCAGTATTTTAAGCCCAGTAACACTGTTACCACCCAGTCTCCCTCTCTCACACGCAGCCTTCCTGGGTCTCAATCTGTTCCCTCTCTCTCTACTCTAGCTCCCCCTGCTCTTTCTGGCCAGGGCGTGCCTAATCCTCAGCCAAATACGTTGTCTCACCACACACAGCAAAGTCTTCCTTTATCTCAGTACATTTCTGTTCCATCTCAGGCTTTGCACCCTCACTGGCCTCCTTTAGCTGTTCCCGCTACTGGACCCTTGTCTGTCTGTCAAGCCCCCCCTAATCCTCAGACTGTAATTTTGCAACATGGTCAGCCTGTTGCTGTCCCATCCAGTCCTATAGTCTTCACAATTCTCAAAAATAAAAATACTTTTCACCCCTTCTCTCCATTTCCAGCTGAAAATCAGACCTCTGTCGTCACCTATACACAACAGCCAACTGTCCTACTCACAGCACCAGTCAGTGTGCCTACATTAGCTGCGACCTGTATTGTACCAAACGCCCCTACTGCCAGCACGTCAACGGAAAATGAGAAATCATTGCATCCTGTCTCAAGCAAAGTGTCTTGCTCCCCTCTGCCCAGTCTCCCAAATATCTCTGTTCTGCCGGGCAGCGGTAATACTGTTTCTAGCAAGGCTCTGCACCATGCTGCTCAAAAGCCTTGTGTTTCCAACAACCCAGACCAAAGTGAACATGCCACTCAGCCTACCCAAAAGCCCCAGTGTGAGCTTCCAGTGCAGGCACCAGCTGATTCTGTGTGCGAGAGGGACATTAGCACACATGGCAGGGTTTCTCCTGCTGTTGAGGAGCAAGATGACAACCTACCCACTTCCACCGTGTCTGAGACGGACACCAGAGAACTCCAAGAACAGTGCATGCCCTTATCCACCTCACCTGATCTCATTTCTGCTGTTCCAGTACCAGAATGCCTTCCCAACAAGAAATCCCTTGGTCTGCTAAAATCACTACTCGAAAGCACCTCCACATCTGAACACCAGAGCTCAGACACTCCAACATCATTGCTCCAGTTATCACAACAGATATGTGCTCCAGCCAGTAATTCAGACGATGTACCCACTGAGGATGCTCTCTTCACATCTGATTCAGAATATGTCTCTCCCCCTAATGTGACGGTGAGGAAACACAAAGAAAACACACATCCCATGCCCATATACATATGCCATAACTTTTTTTTTTAACACTTTTTGCTGAAACTATTACATCAGTGCTGTTGCACAAAAATTTTGTACCACCATTTTTGTCATGTTTTACTTTTTATTTTATACTATATTTTGTTATCTCCTATTACATTTTGCATTGAATAAAAAAAATATGACTGGGCTGACAGATATAGTCCATATTTACTTGGAAAATATTTTATGTTAATATCAAAAACAAATTAGAAAATTGTTAAATGGACATACAGCGTCATCTTTTGTATTTTTATGGCAGGATGATGAAGATGAAGAGACTGATATTAGTGATTCTGAACTTATGAAACAGGACAACCTGGCCACTAAATCAGAGAGTAAGCCTCTGTTTTTTCAGACATTTCACTAACAATGTGTCAAGCAGTTTACTTTTCCACTTTCATTTGTTTTTACTACATCTTTTATTATTCTTTCTCTTTTAGAGGGTCCTGAATTAACAGAAGCCTACAATAAGTATGTCTGTTTTTGTTCTATACTTTAAGTACAGCGCAATATCTCAGTATGTAGATTTGTGCCGCAAACATTGTTGTCTCTTGTTGCAGGTCACTGTGTGTGTCACTGCTGCGGTTGCCCATTTCTTTTTCTGCCTCAGGATCAGATCTGCCTCAGTTTCACATTGTTTCCAGTGGCCAAACAGATGAAATCCTGCTTCAGGAGATCCAAGAGGGCCAGGTATATTCTGCACTCAGCTGTGTGTCTGAAATCACCATCTTGAAAGTACATTCACTCTTTAGTGTTTCCAACAATGGAGTCTTTACATTGGTGAATTTAGTGGTTCAAGAATAACTGCAGGTGTAGATCATTTTTGCACTTTTAACCTACGTTACAGAGCCTCCGGGACAGTCGGATGGCTTATCTTAATTGATGCATTATTGCTTTTCTAGTCAGGGCAGATATGTTTCAGGATCCCTGCTCCACCAGATGCTGTCTCACTGTCACGGTCCAGTACTCCTGACGGCCCCCAGCTCAATGACCTGCTGGACTGCGCTGTATGTTTATCTGCTGGGGCCACACTGATTTGTGCAGAATGTGGGAGAAGCTTTCATACTGACTGCCACGTGCCACCAGTCCTCGTCAGACCCATGTAATGCCAGTCCATTCTGCTTTCATACTATAATGTTTCCATAGTGTTTTGTATAGATTGAAAACATGTACACTACAATTCAAAAGTCTGGAATCACTGTTTTCAGTAATATGAAGCCAATTTTGTTGCAGCTAAGAATATGTGAAAAACACAGATTCATAATTTTTGTGGTAAGATGTACACCAAACCCTGAAAGTGTGTGTGTCTATATGTCGATAGATAGATAGATAGATAGATAGATAGATAGATAGATAGTGTGTGTGTGTATGTATATGTGAGTGTGTGTGTGTATTTTATTTATACACACACACACACACACACACACACACACACACACACACATACATATATACATACATACATACATACATACACACACACACACACACACACACATATATATATATATATATATATATATATATATATATATATATATATATATATATATATATATATATATATATATATATAAATAAAATATACATTTTACAGAAACATGTAAAGGGAACATAATAAAATGGATGGATAAAAATGGGCAAATTTTGTTCAAAATTTGTCAGACTTGGACTGGATCAATAGCAAAATTGAACACAATGTCATTAGTCATGTACAGTCAACAAAGATGGTGCCCCTCATGCACATCCTAATGTCAGCAAGAGTCCCTCTCAGTCAGGTGTAAGGCCCTGAAGGTTCCCGATTGGTCACTTTTGACCCAGTTCCACCATAGGCTGTGTCATAGGCTACCACCATGTCTGGTAGACTAGATTGGAGATGGGCATAAACAAGTCCTTATCTTATGTCACAATAACTTTCTCAAGGAACAATCACTCTACAAGCTCTATGATGTCCATGCAGAGAACAAGCACCACACAAACATACTACAAGCCTCAGAGAGACACAGAAGCCAAACAAATATATTCCTAAGTGTTATATATTATATTATAAATATATTCTTTATAAAGCTATTCTATATTAAATGATGCAGATTTGATCACAGGGCATTATCTGTGTCCCTTCAGATAATAGCACTTTTAATTTAATACATCCCCCATTCCAATGAAGTTGAGACGTTGTGTAAAACATAAATAAAAACTGAATACGATGATTTACAAATCCTTTTCAACCTATATTCAATTGAATACACTACAAAGACAAGATATTTAATGTTCACATGGATAAACTTTGTTTTTTTGCAAATATTCACTCATTTTGAATTTGATGCCTGCAACACGTTCTAAAGAAGTTGGGACAGGGGCATGTTTACCACTGTGTTACATCACCTTTCCTTTTAACAACACTCAATAAGCATTTAGGAACTGGGGACACTAATTGTTGAAGCTTTGTAGGTGGAATTCTTTCCCATACTTGCTTGATGTACAACTTCATTTGCTCAACAGTCCGGGGTCTCTGTCGTCGTATTTTGCGCTTCATAATGCGCCACACATTTTCAGTGGGAGACAGATCTGGACTGCAGGCAGGCCAGCCTAGTACCCACACTCTTTTACTATGAAGCCACGCTGTTGTAACGTGCAGAATGTGGCTTGGCATTGTCTTTCTGAAATAAGCAGGGACGTCCCTGAAAAAGACGTTGCTTGGATGGCAGCATATGTTGCTCCAAAACCTGTATGTACCTTTCAGCATTAATGGCGCCTTCACAGATGTGCAAGTTACCCATGCCATGCTAACACACGCCTATACCATCAGAGATGCTGGGTTTTGAACTTTGCCCTGATAACAATCCGGACCGTCCTTTTGCTCTTTGGCCCAGAGGACAAAAACTATTTGAAATGTGGACTCATCAAACCACAGGACACTTTTCCACTTTGCGTCAGTCCAACTCAGATGAGCTCGGGCCCAGAGAAGCCGGCGGCATTTCTGGGTGTTGTTGATATATGGCTTTCACTTTGCATGGCAGAGTTTTAACTTGCACTTGTAGATGGAGTGACGAACTGTGTTCACTGACAGTGGTTTTCTGAAGTGTTCCTGAGCCCATGTGGTAATATCCGTTACAGAATGATGTCGGTTTTTAATGCAGCGCTGGCTGAGGGATCGACGGTCACAGGCATTCAATGTTGGTTTTCTGCCTTGCCGCTTACTTGCAGAGATTTCTCCAGATTATCTGAATCTTTTGATAATATTATGGTCTGTAGATAAAGAAATCCCTAAATTCATTGCAATTGCATGTTGAGAAACGTTCTTAAACTGTTGGACTATTTGCTCATGCAGTTGTTCACAAAGTGATGAACCTCGCCCCATCCTTGCTTGTGAATGACTGAGCCTTTCAAGGACACGCCCTTTATACCCAATCATGACACTCACCTGTTTCCAATTAACCTGTTCACCTGTGGAATGTTCCAAACAGGTGTTTTTTTTTAGCATTCCTCAACTTTCCTTTTGTTGGCCCTGTCCCAACTTCTTTGGAATGTGTTACAGGCATCGAATTCAAAATGAGTGAATATTTGCAAAAAACAATAAAGTTTCTGTATGAACATTAAATATCTTGTCTTTTGTAGTGTATTCAATTGAATATAGGTTGAAAAAGATTTGCAAATCATCATATTCTGTTTTTATTTATGTTTTACACATTGGAATTGGGGTTGTAGGTTTCAGATAACTTGTAGGAAGCAGTTTTTGAAAGAAATTTTCACATGTCTAGAATGATGAAGAGTCATAGATTCATAGATGAGATTTCATAGAAGAGATTTCTGATTAACGTCTACAATGTCTTATATTTGAAAAGTGGTAATCAAATCTCTAGACATGTAGCTCATCAGGAAAGTGCTATTAATAGATAATTACAATATACATTTTAAATTGTGTTGTTGTTACCAAAACATTGAACTATTGACAAAAATATCAGTATTAAATCTATAATATGCAAGTTATTTTTGAATAACAGCAATTATTCGTATGACGAGTGATTTCTTTTTAAATGGTGATCTCCAGATGCCTCTTATATATTTCCTAAAGGGCTGTTGAATTTGTCTGATTGTGTGTTTTTACCTTTTAATGCCATATAATGCGATATAAGAGATGCTTAATGACAGGGGATTGTGTTTCATAATGTCCCGTTTCTTTTATTGTGTGATTTTTAAAACAGATAATTTCTTATAGTCAGTTATTTATAGATCTTAGATCTGTTTTATGTGACTGTAATAAATACTTTTATAGGACTTTTAGATCAGTGCCACCTGTATGATGAGTAGTCAGAGCTGTAATTAATCTGAGTGTGTTTATATGTGCCCTGCAGTGTGGTGTGGGTGTGTTCCCTGTGTCAGGATGTATTTGATGACACTGATCCATTTAGTTGTGATAGACTGACAGAGCCCTACCTCAATCTGCAGGACCAGAGGGTAAGCCATAAATACCACTCACTATCAGGTACACTTCCACTGTGTTTGCGCCGTAGGCTTAATTACTGACTGTAGCTCTTCTGTTGCTGTGTATCAGCCGCCCTCTACCCTGTTCATCAATGGAAAGACAACACCATGCACTGCCGCTGGCCAGATATTTGGGTGGTAGAGATGCATGTGTACAAACAAATGCCAAGAAGGGCTAAAGCCTTGCCTTTTTGCCCCATGACTATACAATTGCCTTCTTGGCCTGTGTATATAATAACTTATTCAAATGGCAATTCTACAAGATTCATTTTAATCAAAAGGAAAAGAGTTTGTAGGGCGGCTCAGGTTCCACAAGCTTCATCACTCTTCCGTGCTCCCTCTGTTAAAGTGGCAGTAAAACACTGATCATTTGTTAAAGATGATGTCACATTCCATAATGTGGTTATTCATGTGGACAGTAGGGGGCGCTAATTACCACGTTTTTGTTATTATAAAATACAGGGATTTATGCCAGATTCCCATGGACCATCGTCAGCATGGCATGTTAGTGCAGCACTCTGCAGATCAGGCACAGCAGCATTGCGGGGAGTTTCACTTCTGCAGTTGAGAATAGTCCGACAACCAAAGCTATCCAGCTAACAGGGGTCTTGTTGTCAGTAGCACAAATTCTGAATGGAAAAGATGAGCTGTAGTCTCTAACTAGACATGTACAGTTGCCCATCTTTGATATTTATCTACAATCTAGACATTTACAGTTGCTCAAAAAGCATTTTTACTGTCTGTTTAAACATAAATGAGCTGTACTGTTCATGTAAACATACAGTGGGTTGCAAAAGTATTCAGCCCCCTTGAACTTTTCAACCTTTTGCCACATTTCAGGCTTCAAACATAAAGATATGAAATTGTAATTTTTTGTGAAGAATCAACAACAAGTGGGACACAATTGTGAAGTGGAACGAAATTTATTGGATATTTTAAACTTTTTTTAGAAATAAAAAACTGAAAAGTGGGGCGTGCAATATTATTCGGCCCCTTTACTTTCAGTGCAGCAAACTCACTCCAGAAGTTCAGTGAGGATCTCTGAATGATCCAATGTTGACCTAAATGACTGATGATGATAAATAGAATCCACCTGTGTGTAATCAAGTCTCCGTATAAATGCACCTGCTCTGTGATAGTCTCAGAGTTCTGTTTAAAGCGCAGAGAGCATCATGAAGACCAAGGAACACACCAGGCAGGTCCGAGATACTGTTGTGGAGAGGTTTAAAGCCGGATTTGGATAGAAAAAGATTTCCCAAGCTTTAAACATCTCAAGGAGCACTGTGCAAGCGATCATATTGAAATGGAAGGAGCATCAGACCACTGCAAATCTACCAAGACCCGGCCGTCCCTCTAAACTTTCAGCTCAAACAAGGAGAAGACTGATCATAGATGCAGCCAAGAGGCCCATGATCACTCTGGATGAACTGCAGAGATCTACAGCTGAGGTGGGAGACTTTGTCCATAGGACAACGATCAGTGGTACACTGCACAAATCTGGGCTTTATGGAAGAGTGGCAAGAAAAAGCCATTTCTCAAAGATATCCATAAAAAGTCTCATTTAATGTTTGCCACAAGCCACCTGGGAGACACACCAAACATGTGGAAGAAGGTGCTCTGGTCAGATGAAACCAAAATCGAACTTATGTTTGGCGTAAAAGCAATACAGCTCATCACCCTGAACACACCATCCCCACTGTCAAACATGGTGGTGGCAGCATCATGGTTTGGGCCTACTTTTCTTCAGCAGGGACAGGGAAGATGGTTAATATTGATGGGAAGATGGATGGAGCCAAATACAGGACCATTCTGGAAGAAAACCTGTTGGAGTCTGCAAAAGACCTGAGACTGGGACGGAGATTTATCTTCCAACAAGACAATGATCCAAAACATAAAGCAACATCTACAATGGAATGGTTCACAAATAAACGTATCCAGGTGTTAGAATGGCCAAGTCAAAGTCCAGACCTGAATCCAATCGAGAATCTGTGGAAAGAGCTGAAAACTGCTGTTCACAAACGCTCTCCATCCAACTTCACTGAGCTCGAGCTGTTTTGCAAGGAAGAATGGGCAAAAATTTCAGTCTCTCGATGTGCAAGACTGACAGAGACGTACCCCCAAGCCACTTGCAGCTGTAATCACAGCAAAAGGTGGCGCTACAAAGTATTAAAGCAAGGGGGCTGAATAATATTGCACGCCCCACTTTTCAGTTTTTTATTTCTAAAAAAAGTTTAAAATATCCAACAAATTTCGTTCCACTTCACGATTGTGTCCCACTTGTTGTTGACTCTTCACAAAAAATATCAATTTCATATCTTTATGTTTGAAGCCTGAAATGTGGCAAAAGGTTGAAAAGTTCAAGGGGGCTGAATACTTTTGCAACCCACTGTATATAATCTATAAACATTTGCTGTTGGCCAGAAACTGTCTGTAAAGTCCATATAAACACAACTCGTGCACCCCAGCACTGCTCATGCATACTGTCTGGTGTTTCTGGAGAATGTGGTCCAGAAATGGTTCATGAGTGTTTGGCTACCTTTGTTTTCCAGAGGTGTGAGCAGCTCTTGCTCACTTTGATGTGTGAGGAACACAGCTACCTGCTCTACAAAGCAACAAAGGTATAAACTCTCCTATACAGTTGCATCTACAGCTGGCAGTATATAATCATTTCTATTGCTCAAGTAGTAGAGCTTATTTGCTTTGCATGTGCATGTTTACCAGATATTATACTGTTGCTGAAAACTAATTTTTGTTTTAAAACGGTGAATTAATAATGTACTTATTTGCATAAAGCGTACCGCAAGAAGTGTGGAATTTGATTTTATTCGTGGACGGCTGCTGGGAAAACAGACTCCTCCATACCGCTCTGCAGCTGAACTCGTCTCAGATCTCTGGGCTCTTTTTGACATCTTGTTAGCAAACTCCAAGGTAATTATTTCCAAAACAGGTTCATGGGACGCCATCAGTGAATGACAAAGGTGGACAAAGTACAAAGCTGGAGTGAAAGTAGAAATATTCTTGGTAAAATGTTACTTGATTAAAAGTATTCTATCTATATTTCTGCTTTGCTTAAAGAACAAAAGTGGCTGCAGACATAACCAGCTAACTTAATATTTCATGTGCAGCCCTAAAGGTTTACTTAATAAGATATTGTTGGCAGTGTAATAGAATTAGACAGACATTAGACTGTAACAGAATTTAGACAAAATTGAACATTTTGATAATGGTTTCTTATCAATAACGTGTGTGTGTGTGTGTGTGTGTGTATGTGTCTGTCTGTGTGTGTGTGTGCGCGCGTTTATGCAGAGGAGAGACTTCGTCATCAAGCTTCAAAATTCATTCCAAGAGAGACTTGATGTGGCCTTCAGTAAGAGCCTCCATGCATCTCTCCTGAGGCCTCCTGGCAGTGAGGAGCAGAAGAGGGCGCCAGAGAGTGAGCTGGAAAAAGACAAGGCCAAAAGTACTCTTAAGAGGATGAGGGAGTTTTTAGCTGCGAGCTCTGCTACAGTATCAAAGAAACTCTGCCCTGAGAAGTCCACAGAGAATTCTCCTGTTTCCCAAGTCAAAGAAGACTGAAATGTTTATGTACCTGTAGGTTTACATACATCATTATTTCTGTATGATGCATTGTAATCTGGTTTGAACCTGTTTTGTATGTTTTCTGTAACTTTGTTTTACTAAGAGTAAAGATGCACTTTATTACTTCTACTGTGTTTTGCACTATAAAGCGATCATTAGTCTGTATTAGAAGGAATGCCCAGGCGTATGCTGGCCAGTGAAGTGAAATAGAGAGAATTCACAACACTTTATTTGTAGTGGCATGTTCTCTGCTCGAACCAAACTTACTGTACCTTGTTTTGAGCCTCAGTATATTTGGAGTCTGTACTTATAAGCAGTATTGCTATGAGGAGCTTATTATTTCTTCAGCATGGTGCATGCAACATGTGCGTACACATGGATTGAAGGTGGTGCTGTTTTAAATGATTTTCTAGACTTTTTTCTCTTCATGGTGTCTTTGCCTTTTGCTGGAAACTAGCGCCATGTGTATAATTATATAAAAAACTGATCTGAAAGGCATGTGAAATCCTGTGGCTATAGATGGCCTAGCAAAATACAAATGTCACATGCAATCAATGATAATGGTAAATCCGTATATAGAATTGCAGTAGTTAAACATCTCCGTCAGGGTCCCCTTAAATAGTTAGTCCTGTTTTTCAGTGCTCTGCACTCTAAATGATATAGACATGCATAGCCTACTTTAATAAATAGGAACTACTTACATAGCTGAATGACTCGTCAAATTAAGTACGCATTTGAGGGGCTACCCTTTTGTTTCATGTCAATGTTTATGTGAAACAGATTTGTCTGAGAAGGTCTTCAGTTGCCCAGGTCTTTCAACTGTAGTAGAAGTAAAGCAGCTGGAATTAAATAATCTTAAAGGACTTTTCAAGTTTAGACCCCAAGTGCAGACACCTTTATGTGCTGCTCCTGCTGCTACTAGACGGATTTACTGCGTCTTAACAGAAAAGAAAAACACAACGCCAGTGATCAGGGACTGCAGTACCGTCGCTGTGAAACCTTGAGAGCTCTGCTTATCTCCGAGTCCGTTGGCAAAATCCACGCGATGCTGATTGGTGGAAAAGCCCGCTTTTCTTTAAGCCCCTCCCCTCTGGGCTATATATAGAGGACGAGCTCGGAGGAGAAACTATTCCTCATCATACTCTTCTAAGTGGTGGTTCTCTGTGCTTAGAAGCTATTTACCTAAAATGGTTGTGCAAGTTAAATCGAACTCGAACCAGTACAGCAAAACAATGGATGGAAACCAGCAGAAGGTGGAAGCAAATGTCCTGTTACTTGGAGCAGAAAATGTTGGCAAATCAGGTAAAAATGGACTGAAGCTGTGCCTTTATTATTAAGACTGTGTGGGATGTTTTTGGTGTACTCCGAAATGGTGAACAATGTGCACTCATGTTTGTTTGTTTTGTTTTTTTCTTTTTAATCAGCTCTCACTGTCCGCTTTCTCACAAGACGATTCATCGGTGAATATGGTGACATTGGTAAGTTTATTTGATCATTTTATTCCACATGCCTATTTATATTTATCCACTGTGCTTACAAATGTATCATCTTTTACAGAATCAATATATAGTCATATTGACAAGATCGATGGGCGTGAGATCTCCTTCAACATCTGGGACTCTCTGTATCCACAGGTGAGGAGGCCTTCATCTCCATCACACCACAGTCTCCTGCGCTTAGTGTTAATGCCATAGCCTTGGCAGTGTGACCACAGCCCGTTTTCATGAATGCTACTTTTTCTTTCAGAGCTGTGAGACGACTGAGTCGATCAGTGAGAAGCAGCTGCAGTGGGCAGACGGGGTCATCCTGGTCTACAGCATCTGTGACCGATCAAGCTTCGAGGTGGTGCGCCAACAGGTGCAGCTCATCCGCCAAATGGGGAAGCTCTCTGCATCAGTGCCCATCATCATTGTGGCAAACAAGAGGGACCTTCAGCATCAGAGAGTCGTGTCGAGCGAAGAGGGCCGGCTGTTCGCCCTGTCCGCCGACTGTAGCTTCTTCGAGATATCTGCGGCAGAGACTTACCACGGCGTCCTCCTGGTCTTCCATGAACTGCTGGAGCTCATCAAAGAGACCAGGGCCATCAAGAAGGGAGTGGCCGGAATCAAGGGCATCGTGAGGAGTGTGTCGGCTGTCTTCGGGAAAAAACGGGAGTAGAGAGACTTTTCCACATGATGACGTTACTGACAAGCTGTGGAAGTCATCCTGGATGGTCCGATGGCAGACTGAATGGCCAGAGAGGACGGGATCTGGGCAAACGGCTGATTTGAGTTTGTGAAGGGAAAGAGGGCCAAATGTAGAAGTCGGGTTGGACTTTTGTAAGGCCCAAGTGAAGGTGCTAGAAAGTTGTTAAAGATGTTTCACATGTTTCCTTGATATGTAGGCTATATGAGCATTGGTGAGGTCATAGGCCAGAGCCTTGGGTAGATTTACAGTCGACAGGGTCCCAAGCAAGGAGCGAAAGCAGTCCATGACGACTGTAATCGTACAGTTACCAATCAGCATAGATATGACTTAAGCAAGATATTCAGACTCAGAGTTGCTCTAAGAAGTCTGTACTCTAGGAGGCTCCAAGAGGTATATGAACACATTTGTGATTCCAATAAAAGTTTGAAGATTTCAAAACTATTTGTACAACCTTGTATTTGTATATATTGAAGAGTTGTATATTTTCTTATGTCTACTGCGAAGAATTCATTCACTGACTGGGTGTCTGGTGTCTTTGAGATGTACAGTATACTGTCACTGTTATAGCTCATGGAAAGTACAAGAAACTTATAAATAACCATACACTGCTCTGTTCTTATGATTCTCATTGAAAACTAAAGTAAACCTAGCACACGTATGTGAGTTATGGATTTTATTGAAAATAAAATGCTGTAAATTTCATTGTTTGAGAACATGATGTAAATGAGAAATAAATATTTCAAAGAAATTTTTGGTTTGTTTCGTACGTTCATACAGTGATTAGGGAGTAAGACATTGCACAGAAAGCATTCACATTTTCACATCTTTATTCCAAATCAAACATAATAAATGTTGAGTTAAGTTTTATTTTTTTAATGAGATGTTAATGTGACTTAGTGGATATATGTGGTGATACACATTTACATTTACAGACAAATATAATAATATAAATGAGCCAAAAATTGATATTGCATATGTAATTAAATCTGACATTCATGTCTTTATTTGTAGCTGTTGCAATGCAGCTCAGACTTATTTGGGCTAAACAAGAACAGTACCATACTAAAGCAGTGTAATTAATATCAGAAAAATTAATAGCAAATATGAGAATGTGTGTATTGGTCAGCTATACCTCCTTCAGGAAGTGAGTAGGATAGCGGACTAATGGGCGATTCAGCTCATCACATACACTCACACACCTCCAGACAGCTTGTCCACACTCCTATACTTGCTAGTCCTCTGTTGGTGTGAGATCTTATGGCTGTTGCTAAGCACCCTACCAGCTCCCCCATGTTAACTCCATGAACTGCCCTCGCATGGCCTTGACTGCCAGAATCTTGAACATTATCTTGCTTAGATTATGCTGCTTCTGCGCATGTATACAGTACAGTCTTGTATTAAGCAACAACTTGTTCTATAGCTACTTCCAATGAGATCTATCGATTAACTGAAGCTTTTCATAATGACTGAATGAATGAACATTGTGATGAAAACAAAAAAGACAGCACACCTTCTAATCTTCTCATTACAGCAGGAGAGCGAATTAGTGCAGCGAAGCCAGGTCACTTGTGCATGATTAGTGTTAAAAATCAATTTAATGTGAAATTACCCATAACTTGCTTTTATCCTCAGTCCTACCTCTCCCATGCACTATAAGAGTCTGTGCATTATGCAACATTATGGCAAGGTAGACAATGGGTTATGTACAAAATGATTAGTTTATGGACAGAAGGTAGACATTGTACCCCACTTCTGCCCACACACAAACTGTAGTTTTGCAAAGATTAACAAAGCTACTGTTAAAATAACAGTGAATATTTGCCAGGCTAGTGTTTGTTTAGCAATTTTAGCTGACTGTCTTTGTGGCCTAGCCAGGTTATTCATTTTCTCTTTTCTTCACACCCCCTTTTATACAGAGCAAAAATTATTTGGGATGCAAAGGATGAAAAAATACTGCAGAAAACAGCACTGTGATGTGGCCCTAGATGAACTTGCAATGCTAGCATATGATTGTACTAACTAGTGAAATAAAGGCAATGTAGCAGGCTTTGCGTAACTGCCAAATTGTTTAATAATCCCGCCCCCTTGATTTCTGGTCCTGCATCTGACAAGCTTCTGAGCCTGACATGCCAAGTATGTAATTTTACATGTTAATAATTGCCACTGCCACTTTTTGGAGCAAAGCATCAAATTTTTAGAAGAGATTAGACAACAGGTTCTGTGTATGTTTTTTGCAGGGTCATCTGAATCCACATCATAGCTCTGTATTTGGACATGTTCCTGATAATAGAATGACACACGACTTCAGAAATCTATAGTGGTAAGAGGACAAAGGCTAAGTCGAAAAAAGTGATGTCTCATTAAATAGAGATCCATGTAGATGACATTGTTCCAGTAAGTAAGGTAATTAAATGTGTGATTATATGCATTTCAAAAGTAACGTTTAATGTTACTTTGCATCATGTTAAATGCTCCCACTGTCAGCTACAGCAAACAAACAGTAATAAGACTGTCAGCATTATTTTTTTTTCACATACAGAAAATGATGGTTCTTCAGGCTTCATTGGCAAAGAAAATGGTTATATAGGACCATAAACACTCAAAGAACCCTTCATATGATTAAAGGGTTCTTTGGATTGATGGAGAATGTGCTGTAGATGGTTTCAAGCACAATCGCCAAGCTTCTGGTTTTGGTGTTCTTTACTAACTAGAGATGCAACACTGGTCTACCTCAGGGTCGCGCTGTAGTAAATTGGTTCACCTAGTTGGCCCTTCATAGCCTAGCAAATGTAACTATGCTTGAGATGCCACTAAGAAAAAACTTTACAATATGCCATATTCATAAATGTGAAAATTTGCCCAATCTCCTAAGATTTTGGTGGAAAGTGTTAACTGTTACTAATTTTTCAATCCAGGCAAAAAAAAGATGTCTAAAATATCAATTAACGTATGGAAGACCACATTGCCAAACTACAAAAAAACAGAACAAAAATCCAGAACAACAATCAAATATTTTGTTGCCATTGAAACTAGTATAAGTGCCACTATGGTGAGTGGACAGCCAGCTTTGGGCCTGCCCGAATACCAGGGGTTATTTCACACACTTCTTCCAGTTCAGTGTTCATCTAATGTTATCTGGAAACGGGGGCCTAAGTAATCAGCTTAGGTAGTTTTCTGTGATCCCTAAACTCTCTATTCTACACCTTTCTAATTCATTTCAAGAGACATAATAGCATATGATTATACAATGCGTGAGTCGATAGGGATTCACTGCTCACTGTTGTCCACCACAGGTGTGATCTGGTCATCAGAGTAAGAGCCAGAGCTCAGGTACTCAAATGCTCTCTGGCTCTGAGTGACAAACTGCATGATGGGAGAAAAGAGCATCTCTCTAGTGGAGGAGCGTCGTCGGATCATGTTGGAGGAGGAAAGCTCTGGGGAATCCAGCTCTGGAGATCCTGCTGACAGACTGCCCTTGCAACCATCAGGTGTCTTGGCTGGGAACTCAACTTGAGCTTCAGTTGGCTCTGGGTTTAACAGCTTATTTTGGGCATCAGTTGGTTCTGAGTCTGGAACCTCATATGCAGAGGAGCGACGTCGAATCATGTTGGTGAAGGAAATACCTGGGGCATTCATCTCCACAGATCCAGCTGGCTGACCATCCTTCTTCAGACTGCCCTTGCGTCCATCAGGTCCCTTGGGCTCAACTTGGGCTTCAGTTGGCTCAGAGTCTGTGAATTTATCTTGGGCCTCAGTCAGTTCTGCATCTGGAACCTCATATGCAGAGGAGCGACGTCGAATCATGTTGATGAAGGAAATACCTGGGGCATTCAGCTCCAGAGAACTTGCTGGCTGGCCATCCTTCTTCAGACTACCCTTGCGTCCATCAGGTGCCTTGGGCTCAACTTGGGCTTCAGTTGGCTCAAGATCTGTAAATTTATCTTGGGCCTCAGTCGGTTCTGAGTCTGGAACCTCATACGCAGAGGAGCGACGTCGAAACGTGTTGGTGAAGGAAATACCTGGGGCATTCAGCTCCAGAGATCCTGCTGGCTGGCCATCCTTCTTCAGACTGCCCTTGCGTCCATCAGGTGCCTTAGCTTCAACTTGGGCTTCAGTTGGCTCAGGGTCTGGGAATTTTTCTTGGGCCTCAGTCAGTTCTGAGTCTGGAACCTCATATGCAGAGGAGCGACGTCGAAACGTGTTGGTGAAGGAAATACCTGGGGCATTCAGCTCCAGAGATCTTGCTGGCTGGCCATCCTTCTTCAGACTGCCCTTGCGTCCATCAGGTGCCTTAGCTTCAACTTGGGCTTCAGTTGGCTCAGGGTCTGGGAATTTATCTTGGGCCTCAGATGGTTCTGAGTCTGGAACCTCATATGCAGAGGAGCGACGTCGAAACGTGTTGGTGAAGGAAATACCTGGGGCATTCAGCTCCAGAGATCCTGCTGGCTGGCCATCCTTCTTCAGACTGCCCTTGCGTCCATCAGGTGCCTTAGCTTCAACTTGGGCTTCAGTTGGCTCAGGGTCTGGGAATTTATCTTGGGCCTCAGGTGGTTCTGAGTCTGGAACCTCATATGCAGAGGAGCGACGTCGAAACGTGTTGGTGAAGGAAATACCTGGGGCATTCAGCTCCAGAGATCTTGTTGGCTGGCCATCCTTCTTCAGACTGCCCTTGCGTCCATCAGGTGCCTTGGCCTCAACTTGGGCTTCGGTTGGCTCAGGGTCTGTGAATTTATCTTGGGCCTCAGTCAGTTCTGCATCTGGAACCTCATATGCAGAGGAGCGACGTCGAATCATGTTGATGAAGGAAATACCTGGGGCATTCAGCTCCAGAGATCTTGCTGGCTGGCCATCCTTCTTCAGACTGCCCTTGCGTCCATCAGGTGCCTTGGGCTCAACTTGGGCTTCAGTTGGCTCAAGATCTGTAAATTTATCTTGGGCCTCAGTCGGTTCTGAGTCTGGAACCTCATATGCAGAGGAGCGACGTCGAAACGTGTTGGTGAAGGAAATACCTGGGGCATTCAGCTCCAGAGATCCTGCTGGCTGGCCATCCTTCTTCAGACTGCCCTTGTGTCCATCAGGTGCCTTGGGCTCAACTTGGGCTTCAGTTGGCTCAAGATCTGTAAATTTATCTTGGGCCTCAGTCGGTTCTGAGTCTGGAAGCTCATATGCAGAGGAGCGACGTCGAAACGTGTTGGTGAAGGAAATACCTGGGGCATTCAGCTCCAGAGATCCTGCTGGCTGGCCATCCTTGTTCAGACTGCCCTTGCGTCCATCAGGTGCCTTAGCTTCAACTTGGGCTTCAGTTGGCTCAGGGTCTGGGAATTTTTCTTGGGCCTCAGATGGTTCTGAGTCTGGAACCTCATATGCAGAGGAGCGACGTCGAAACGTGTTGGTGAAGGAAATACCTGGGGCATTCAGCTCCAGAGATCCTGCTGGCTGGCCATCCTTCTTCAGACTGCCCTTGCGTCCATCAGGTGCCTTAGCTTCAACTTGGGCTTCAGTTGGCTCAGTGTCTGGGAATTTATCTTGGGCCTCAGATGGTTCTGAGTCAGGAACCTCATATGCAGAGGAGCGACGTCGAAACGTGTTGGTGAAGGAAATACCTGGGGCATTCAGCTCCAGAGATCCTGCTGGCTGGCCATCCTTCTTCAGACTGCCCTTGCGTCCATCAGGTGCCTTAGCTTCAACTTGGGCTTCGGTTGGCTCAGGGTCTGTGAATTTATCTTGGGCCTCAGTCAGTTCTGCATCTGGAACCTCATATGCAGAGGAGCGACGTCGAATCATGTTGATGAAGGAAATACCTGGGGCATTCAGCTCCAGAGATCTTGCTGGCTGGCCATCCTTCTTCAGACTGCCCTTGCGTCCATCAGGTGCCTTGGGCTCAACTTGGGCTTCAGTTGGCTCAAGATCTGTAAATTTATCTTGGGCCTCAGTCGGTTCTGAGTCTGGAACCTCATATGCAGAGGAGCGACGTCGAAACGTGTTGGTGAAGGAAATACCTGGGGCATTCAGCTCCAGAGATCCTGCTGGCTGGCCATCCTTCTTCAGACTGCCCTTGCGTCCATCAGGTGCCTTGGGCTCAACTTGGGCCTCAGTTGGCTCAGGGTCTGGGAATTTTTCTTGGGCCTCAGTCAGTTCTGCATCTGGAACCTCATATGCAGAGGAGCGACGTCGAATCATGTTGATGAAGGAAATACCTGGGGCATTCAGCTCCAGAGATCTTGCTGGCTGGCCATCCTTCTTCAGACTGCCCTTGCGTCCATCAGGTGCCTTGGCCTCAACTTGGGCTTCAGTTTGCTCAGGGTCTATGAATTTATCTTGGGCTTCAGTCGGTTCTGAGTCTGGAACCTCATATGCGGAGGAGCGACGTCGAATCATGTTGATGAAGGAAATACCTGGGGCATTCAGCTCCAGAGATACTGCTGGCTGGCCATCCTTCTTCTTCAGACTGCCCTTGCGTCCATCAGGTGCCTTGGCATCAACTTGGGCTTCAGTTGGTTCAGGGGCCGTGAATTTGTCTTGGGTCTCACTTGGTTCTGGGTCTGGAACCTCATCTTCTGCCTCAGTTGGGTCTTGATCTGGGTCTGAGATATGGTCTTGCTCTGGCATGTTTGGAGCTGGGACTGGGGTGAGGGCTGTGGGTGGTGATGGTGCTGGAGCTGGGCTAAGAGAAGGAGCCAGATTTGAGGAAGAGCCACTGGAAAAGCTACGGCGATAACGGGCATAAAGGCTTCTGCGGCGACGTGGACGACCATCCATGGCCTTTAAAAAAAGACTGTTGCCAGAGCTACGACGGCAGGCACCATCAGGTAAGTCAAAGTCTGTCATATTCTGGTCTGAAGCTTGCTGTACCTGAAGAACAGATTTTTATGAAGTGTTTTTATGAAGATTTACATGTTAACAAATGAATGAATGTTTTTGCATGAAAATGTGGTTATAGATATGAGTGAAAATTTGCATTTTTGTATGAAAGAATTACTAGGTAAGACCAGAAGTTGGTGCTTGCTGGTGCTACAAAATACAAACTGTTTCTGTGACACAAAAATATGAGACATTTAAAAAAGAAAGCAGTTCTAGGACTTGATTGAGTCTCTGAAGATGACTCAATTTGAAAACAATTTCACTGTTCAAGTATAGCTGCAATTTGAAAAGAAAAAATAAATAAATATAAATTGTTAGAGGTGCATAAGAGCAATCATCTTTCTGCGTACAGAGATTTTAAGTAGAGGCTAGAAGATTATCATTCATCCAGTATAATATAATGCTGAGCTTAAATTAGAATGCATTAAAAAATCTCAGAAGAACACAAAATCAACAATAGATCCAAATTGCACTAAAGATGAATGGACCATGAATGGCCTTTGATGGAAAATAGATTTTAGGGCCTTTATTTGACAATTAAATTATAACAGTGCTACTCTTAGAGTGACCATACAGCATACACTTGGACTTTTTTACTTTTCACATTTTAGGAGTTGATACTTTTTCAGCAATGGATGCCAATTATATCGTTGTCCTGTCTTATGCTCTGATAACATGCCTTAAATAAAAACACACACAGAAACGCTGGCAGAGTATCAGATAGGGTTTACAATTCATCCTCATTTATTCATTTATAGTTCAGACTTATAAGACATTTCATCACTGTGTAAAAATGAATTAATTATAATAATGAATGATATCAAGAAATAATCTAATTGAATTACATTGTCAAATTTTTGATTTTATGATGCACTGAATTGTTTTAAATAGAATGGTGACAAAATTGTTGCAGGATCAGAAATGCACTCCTCTAGGGTGTAGGCTTTAAGCTTGCTTGTGTGTGTGTACTCTCACCAGGTCATACAGTGGTGTGGTGTTGATGAGGAGCTGGATAAGAATATGGCCCAGCTCCAGTAGGTCATCCCTGAGAGATCGCATCTGAGCAGGCACGGTCAGTAGCTGTTGGACAGGTGGCAGCTCCTTCAGCACCTTCACAGCCTCGCTGAACTGACCTACCACCAGTGAGCCCAGGGCCTCTACACGCTGTACCTGAGTTGTGTACAGCGACAGCAGCAGCTGCAGCAGCGACCACACACCCTCCAATAGCCCGGTCAGCCCCACCTGTCCAATAATCACCACACAAATGAGCACAAGACATTCCACTAAGGCAAGAGACTGGTAACCTGAAAAAGACCAGTACAGCATGATAAAAAGAATGCACAAATGCTAATGTGACATTTTAAATATTTTTTTTGTGCTTAAAACCCAATTTGTAAATCTGTTTCTGGTCATCCACCAACTGTCTGTTTGCATGTGGATTGAGCATTGTTTCAGAAATGTGAGTTGGGGTCAGTGTAAGCTTCAAAGGCTTTGCAGGGGAACACACTAAATGTTCTGTCCAAGTAAATCATGAAGCAAGAGATCCTGTAATTGATGTGGCTTCCACTGTTAGTGTTCATCAGTCACAACAGCACACAAAAGAGACAGTGCTGATTTCACCGACATGCTGTCCCAAATATGTCTATCTTTCTCTCACTCCCTCTGTCTTTGTCTCTGTCTCTCTTTCTCTCTCTTTCTGTCTGTCTGTCTCTCTCTGTCCATCTCCCTTTTTGTTACTGTTCATTAATCTCTTGTCCTCTAGTTGAAAAGGGCACACTGTGCCCTGTGCATTTCTTCCCATGGCCTATACCCAAACCAAAACATTCTCAGGTTCCTCTTTCAGAATGAGACAGGCCCAGATCTCATTATTACAAATGTACAGTACAATAATCAGTACTGGCATTTACGGTAGCTCACCATTAAAACCACTGTCAGGGATTTTGGAGCAACAAAGTAACATTCCCACACTGTTCCCAAGACAAAGTTGAAAGGGATTTTGGTTGTGCAGCTACAATCAATCTTTGGGCTCTGAGCTCAGAACTTGCGATGAAAGAGCCAACAGAGAGAATGACTTGAAGGATGAGAGATTATGGAAAAATCTGGTTTATGACTGTAAAAGTAAGCAATAACGCATCTTTAGAATTTTACTGTGTATACGGATTATAGTGCAGAGTAAAATTATTGATTCATATTAACATTATCAGTCCAGATTCCATATTTGTGTATATATAAAAATCATTTCAGTGTTCATATAATTTGTGATGAACATTTTTCAAAAGTTCAAACATTTTCTTCTCCTTCCTTCTCCAGCAAAAGATTGTTTGCCCAAAACTCAAGCTGTCAACATAGTCTCCACAGCCAGCCAACCCATCACGTGGCCTTGGAGGGAGCCCAGTCGGGCCCAGAGCCAGGCAACGTGAGTGTGAGAGGAGACAACTGCACAGAAGAACTGGAGGCCAGTTTGGCAAATGTGGGTACACACTGCTGATGCTGAACCACCCTTCCCAGCTCAGCCCCATTAGTTTTGGGGGAGAGGAAAGTGGGTCGGCCAAATGGGGGGGAGATCCTGCTGGGTTGTTCTTTCTCCCAGGGCCAATGGACCTTTGCTGGGGGGCACAGTCTGGACAAGGCAAAACAGTGACCAGCCATGTCACTAGTTTGGTGAGTCTGGAGGCAATGCAAACAAACTCTCAGAAACTCAGTTGACCAAGGCATGCTAACCCATGGCCACTTGCTATGTACCTGGAAAGGCCCACACAGTGAGGAAAACACACACTCACGTTCCTGCCCTTAATTCCAATCTCTCTGGGGCGTCTGCTGGTTTTACTAATGAGCGCCGTGTGCAGTGGATGAGAATAGAAGTAGCAGCAGTGCTCCCAGGCTCCCAGCCCCAATTACTGACTGCCCCACTGATGGGAAAACTCCAACCTGCCTCTGCAGGACACAATATGGACACATAACGTTCCACGTCTTTTCGACCCCTATCCAAATCATTAACCTGCCCGAGCACACCATGCTGAGATCTGCCACATGTTTCAACAGGCCACCTAAGAGCATTTTTTTTTCATCTTAGGGAACATAGGGAACTCATAAAACTGCAATGCACAATTGTGTTTCATGTTCTGCTAATTCCAAATGGCAGCTGACAAAGAAAATAAACATTAAGGTCAAAGGCAAAGTCAGTTATTCCTTGGGACACAGGTTTTATCACAACTCCTACTCAGAATGGGCACCTAAATATTGATTGTGTAAGCCTCTATGGTTAAGTAAACAGCTTTTCTACAACCCAGTCCTCACGTAGCACTGCTGATCTGATAAATCACCATGTTTCCACTTACTGCTCTCCTGAATCTGGTAATCAAAGGCAGCAGGCCTCATGGAAAGAGTAATCAAGTGTTCTGTTGTGCACCTGGTAGCTACAGCTTGTATTCTGCAGTGAATATTATGTTCTGCCCAACACTTTTAACATTTAATCTATTACCTCTGAAAATGACAGCATCATCTTATCTGACAAGTTTGCATCATAGGCCACAGAATAAGAATTAGTTTAGACAAAGCCAAACATTAGTAATGTTTTTAGTGGCAATTAGTGCAGGGAACTTTCACCAACTTATAGCTAGTCATGTTCTCTGTGCTGTACATGTTGTCCAGGTGGTGGCTTTCTCCTGGAGAAAACGAAACATTTTCTCCTTCAGAAAATGACTCCTCCGTGTGCTATCTCCACATCTTGGTACTCTGCAGATTTGTGTCTTGGCAATGTGGGTGGTGCAGAAAGCTCAGAACTGCACGTAGCTGCACGTCCCATGGGGTGTCCCAGTTTATTCAATGCTGTCCTTAGCCCAAACAGTCGCTCATGCTGCCCAAACACATGGCATAGTCTGATACAGAGGGTTGATATGTCTGGGGGGGGGGTTGCATCTCGACCTTTATCTTTGTCTCGTCAGTGCTAGAACATGGACACTTGTCTTATTACACCTATCACACATGCCATTTTTAAAAAATACAGTACTACAAGCCTCAAGCCTTCCAGTCTGGTGAAAAGTATCTAGCTAACACAATTCAAATATAATATTTAAGTAAAATGTGTGTACCTCAGTAAAAGTAAAAAATGCTTTTTGCACAGGTAGTGACAATTTTATATTTCATAATAGTTTAGATTCTTCCTTTAACATTCCTATACTTTTTTATGTTACTCACAGCACATGTCTGGTTTCTGATAAACCCTAGCTATCTGAGAAGACAGGCTTTATTTAAATTTCAGTCCAGTTTTATGATTGAAAGTCACATATTTATTCATTTAGCACATCTTAATTTTTTATGATTTCATGGACACAGCTGGCATATTGCAAAACTGAAGTTGAACAAAATCACTGATTTTTACATTAGGAAAAATGGAGCAACCCAAAGGGCTTTATTTCAGGTCAACCTTGCCTGGACCTAAAGTGCATCTGTGCATGTGTGATGTGTCTATGAGACGTAAGTGTGTTTTCATTAACAAACACCCAGCCACAGACTGTAGCATGGCCTGTGGTGACAGTGTAACATGTTGTTGCTGACTTTGTTCGACGTGCGATGAGCATGAACTCAAGGTACGTTATCTCCTCGTCACTGAGAGAGTCTCAGGAGGCCTGGACAAGAACGCATAATTACAGCAAGTCGTGCACAGACAGCCTGAGCCTCTGATGCTGAACTCAAACAGGAAGGCAAAGGAATACCCAGGGCACTTTGAGCAGCTGGAGCATGGTGGAGGGCACGTAGCACTTTCTATTTTTACCCTCAAAAAAGGGAGATGGCAAAAAGATGTTTTGGGTGTGGGAACTTGGAACTAGTGTGTGTTTATATACATTTACATATCTATCTATCTATCTATCTATCTATCTATCTATCTATCTATCTATCTATACATATATATATATATATATATATATATATATATATAGAGAGAGAGAGAGAGAGAGAGAGAGAGAGAGTGTGTGTGTGTGTGTGTGTGTGTGTGTGTGTGTGTGTGTGTGTGTGTGTGTGTGTGTTTGTGCGCATACACATGTCTATATATTGCACATTTAGGCAGTAATCTTCACCAATTACTTATCCATTTAATGTGTGATGTATTTATTTAAAATCTTAATTTAGTTGGTGATCAAGATCAGGCCATTATACCATCAAATAATGCACATTTTCATGTGAGTGAGTTTATATTCTTAAATGCACTAAATTATTTCATCTTTAAAAACAACAGAGCTTTTGAAGTCTGACAAATCACTTGATACACATGGTCAAATAAAGTTAATGTGGAACTGCAGAAAATCCAGACAAAATTATTTTCTTAAAAGATTAGTGTCTAGTGGCTCAGATTTTACTCAAAAGAGCCCTCTGAAGTGCTCTTGGTCACTTAAATTGTTGTCTGAAGTACACTAAAAGGAATTTTCTTGAACAAACCACAAAAACATGACCTTGTCCATAATGAGCCATAGCCAAACAGCAACTAGGCTGTAAAATTTGTCTCTGTGGAAAAAAAAGAAAACCTTAACCTCAATCAGAAGATTACCTAATAAATGTGTTCACAAACATGTTATGCTCATTCAGTGATACTGAATTGTTATCATCCAGTGCATACATCAGTGGTGTGAAGACCTGTCAGTCAAACCTTTTTTCCAACATTCATGATGGACACCACCAAGCATGTTCTACCAGAACTATAGTACCAAAAACCAAGGCATAGTAAGTTCTAAGCTTAGAAGGTAGAAGGGAAAATATTGACCCACTGCTTATTATTTAATGACTATTATCAATTTTTCTGCAAATATTATGAAACTATAATATACATTATTAAGCTATAAGAGTAAGAAACTTCAGTATAGGCCACATACAGCCACTCTAGGTCAAAGGGCGCAATGCTCTTGGGTGTGGTTCTCAAACCTGGTCCTGGAGGCCCTCTGCTCTGCACACTATATTAATGTTAACCCTGCTCTCAACACTCCAGATTCAATGAATCACCTACCACATCAGCAGCCTCTCCAAGAAACTCCAAGACACTGTCCACTCTCTCCTTCAGCAGCAGAAACCTGTGGTACATCTGAAGGTACAGATAAAACAGTAGACTGCGAATACGTGTCCACATACGTGGCTCGCCATCATCATCGACATCCTCGTTCCCATCCTCATCTTCATAGCTCTGCACTCTGATTTCCCATTCACGCCCTAGAGGACAAGCAGTCAGTCAGTTGTGATTGACAGTATACACTATCCCTGCACAAAATAGCCTGCTTGTCATTTTTCATATTTTCAACTACCTAAGTTTCTTTTATCAAGTTTTACAGTGGCTTGTTTACAGGGTTGTATATCACAATATGTCCAAATGATGAGAAGGCTTAAAGAAAAATTTCATAGATTTTTCTAAATTCCTGAATAAGTTCCATTTATTTCAGTTGCTTGCTATTTTTGTCCATTCGGAAACCATATTTTCAAAACAGTTAACACATGATACTAAACAGAGGCTTTCTGGCCACCATTACTCTTTTTCTTTGCAAAATGGTCAAACCCCCACAAAACACAAAATTCATGACGCAAAAGAAAACTTCTCTATCGTGCACTACAAGTTACAATCAGGAGATAAGATTCTTTTAATCAGTCAGTAAACACTGATAAAAAGGTTCAGGTTTCACAGGTTTCAGCCTTCATTAGTGCTGTATATCTGTGCTGTACTCAGATCTGCTATCTGGAAAACAGATTTATAATGTGCCAGAGTGTAAGAATATCACTATTCATCTCCTGGGTTTACCAGGGATACATTTCAGTGCAATGTTCTGCGTAAAAAAATCACCAGAAACAAGTATATTTACTCCTTGTACCTTTTTTCTATACTCTTGAAACAAAAGTGAGAGTGGTGCCTTCACCACTGTCCAAAATGATGCCAAATCTTAACCCCCTGAGGATGCCTGAGTATACATTAGTCAAGGGTTAGACTGAATCTGAGGGGCCTAAAGAAGACCATACATACATATCTTACTGTGCTGAAATTGTAAAATTCAGACAAAACAGTAATAGACCAGGTCATCAACCATGGCTTGTCCATGAAACTACGTTCTAAGAGGGTCCAGTCTGTCTGTACTCTAGTATTCATTGTACAATTGTACAGTGTAAAAATCTCAAAAGGCAAGTCTTTTTATGAATCTATCACACATCCCTTTACTGACAAACTCTCCAGCCTCCTGTTGGTCATCATCTGGAACAAAGTTGCTTTTTACTATTTCTTTACTATTTTTTACTTTTTCAATCAAGAAAAGAAAAACGCTGATTTTTTTTTTTTTGGTGCAGTAAATTGACTTGAAACATTGTCTGTAACAAGACATGACAATAACGGTTGCATACTGTAACTGTATGTAAAAATGACAGAATACAATGAGAATATGATACACATTTGCAATAGGACTTTTGCTTTGCTAGGAAAGTGACAGTGAAGATAAAATCTATCCCAGTTTCATTAAATCTGTTTTAGAGTGAGTCTAATTGTTCTCAGTGGTGTTCACAGGAACCAGGCATCCAAAGTGTTTAATGCCTCTAAAGGCTGGCTTACAGAAAGTTATAACATGAAATGGTTATTATATGTTGCCTGATGCCTGAGACAAAAAACAAATATTTGCATTGTAGACATTGTAGACAGCTCTGGTTCCTATCACCACCATTGTACAGAAATCTGTAAGTTTCTCTGTAACTCTGTAATTTCACACTATATCACCCTGAATGATGTTTACATCTCAGTGATGGAACTATGCATATAATTACAAAAATCTGTGAAATTCTCCTTTAATGAAAGACCATTAGTAACTCAGTATGCATGATTAAAATGTGTTATTTTATCAGAGGCTTCAATGCTCCCAGCGGCACCTCCTCTCATTCACTTCCCACACACGTGCACACTCAATCACATAGTCTCTCTCTCTTTCACCCACATTCACTCACACTGTCAATTTTCATCAGTTCAACTCACACTACCTCTGTTCTAATGCACAACAACAACAATGCTCCTTTCATCAGGAGCTGGAGCTAAATGGTAACACAAAGAGTTAAAACTAAGTGTTAGGTCACAAAGGAGAAACTGGTGTAGAATGTGTATGTGTTGCACTACATCATGTTGTGGTTGTTATTGCTGCAATCGCTGTTCAAGTGTCAAAGAACACTACAAAATCTTCCCTGCATTTTCCCATCTCTATTATATTCTGTTCTATTTTCATTCAAATAAAATGTTTTATGAGAAAAGCAAAGCTGGTATTACCATCTCATTCATTTCTTTTGCCACTTTTTCTTGGTGACTACTTCTCTCCATACACTGATTAGCTCTCGTTAAATAATATCTATCTCCGGAATATCAATAGCTGAGAGTTGACTTGAAAAGTTTTGGCCTTTCAATAAAATATCACTGACGAGTTATTACAGTTTTTCTGATTTTTATCACTTTATCATTATCACTTTCCTAGCAAAGCAGAATTGTCCTTTTGCAAATGTGTAACACATTCAAAGGTTTTGTGTATTTGTCAAAAGAACAAAAATCAGTTGATAACTGTATAAAACAAAAGAAAAACATTTACTCACAGCTTACAGGAAATACTGTCAGAGTTATAAACACTATCAGCACCTGTGTAAACTACATAATGCACAAATGCTTACTCAGCAGTCATTAATGTAAGCATCAATAAATGAACTTTTAGACAAGTGTGATCAGATGAGAAATAGGTAGTAGATGCTGTCATTGTACAAAACTGATTATATAACCATACATTTTTTGCTGAGGGTTATACCATAGATTGCATTGAAACTTATCTCTTCCCTCTCTCTATCTCTCTGTATGATGGCGCTCTGAGTTTTGGTTTGCTGGTTTCTTTCTTTCTTTCTTTCTTTCTTTCTTTCTTTCTTTCTTTCTTTCTTTCCTTAGTTAAGCCTTTACATGTAAGGTTATGTGTTTGTGGGATGAGTTTCCTCTGCTGGTTTTAATCATGTTTCCTTTCTATGTCCCTGTAATTCTGAAAATCACTTTTTTTTCTTAAATTCTTTCTATTCAAATTCTGTTTTGTATTCTTCTAATATTACTTTTTTCTGTATATCAAATGAGAGAACTTATTAATTGGTATTGTTATACATGTCTAAATCTTTCTCTTAGTCTAGCTGCGGTAAATTTCCCAACAGCATCATAAGCACAGAGGATCTCTGACTTTAGATAAGAACTCAGAGATGCTTCAAAAAGGGCACATTTTATTTTCGAAAACTGCCCTGCTGCGATCAGTGGGATATCACCAACAGAACATTTGTCCCCTCTAGTGGTGGAAGATGCAAGACATTACATTTGAGCTTGTAATGAGCATGGATAGAAGCAAATCTGTGTGAAAAAAAGAGTGTGTCTGACTTACACAGTGTGGGTGGCAGTGGTAGGTTGTAGGCCACAGCCTCCTCAGAGCGCGTGATCAGCTCATCTAGGCTTGAGGTGAGAACTTGGCCTGCTGCTGAAGCTTGAGCTGCCTCCAGTACATCCCAGGTGAATTTGAACACCTTTTGCCACCGGTCTACCATGTTATCCAGTTCCACATTCACACGATACTGCGCATCCTCCAGCCTTAGAAAAAAACTCTCCTTCATGTACTCAATCACCTGAGTGAGGAAAATTAAGGCTTATATTAGGATTATAGCAACTACAGAAGAACTAGCAAACAAAAGGGATAAATATATACTGCTAGAGATTTTATAAGATTTAATCTTATTTAATGAAAATGTCCTCGGGAAATAACTGAATGAGGCTGAAACTCCTAAAATGAAAGGTTCCAAGAGGCCACAAAAGAAATACATTTAGTTCCTCAAAAATACTTTCAACAAATAGTTCTTTAAAGAAACATTTGGATCCACAAAAAGCACTCTTTAAAGAGGGTTATTCAAATCACCTTACTGAAAAGTGATTGTCTTTATATGCACAAAGGAAAAGACAAAAAATGTTAGCAAACATTACACAAACTGCTATATGTATAACATATGATTATAAAATGTACAGCTTGGTGGCTAACTACCCAGCAAACAGTCTGCACCTGCTGTCCTTGTTTCACTAGCATGAACTCACTAACTAGCTCACCAAACTAATTTTCACTTTTCTGAGACACACATCTACACAGTGCTGGCCTTGTGAACTCCAAAAGATGAAGATGCGTAAGAGTCAAGAGCCTGTTTAAAGTTTAACACTCTTGTTATGTTGTAGGTTAAATGGACCCGTTTCAAAGTTGTAAAATACAGGAAAGTATTTTGAATCATTTTTGGAGTATGAAACCTTTTCTGCTGGACATATGGCTCATTAAATGTGCTTTGCACTGAAAGGATCAATCTGAGCTGGAACAGAAGAGATGACCAACAAGACCCCGTGAGAGAAAATATGTCCAAAATATTGAAAAAGCCTATAAATGTATTGAAAGTCTAAAAATAATTTACATATTTATGAATAATTAATTATGTATTTATTAACTTATAATAAATTTTATAACTGATTAAATTATGAAACTGGGTCAACATTATTATTGCGATCCTTAGAGTTGAACAGGGTTAAAGAACTTCTGTTCCACCCCAACACAACATACAGATCCTATTTATTTATGCACACAAACCAAAAAAAAAATAAGAATCTTATTTTTAGAGCATAGGCTTTGCCCTAGGATAGAGGCTCTCACCTCATCTGCTGACTGACGAAAGATGGGAAATGTTTTCTCCAGCTGTTCCAAACCAACAAGAGCATAACCGTTCACAGTTTCAACTATGGATTAGAAGAAGGGTGAAACATATGAGTTTCATTAGAACCTGACAACACACTGCAGTCAGAGCAGAAACAGAACTGCAGAAGAAACTTTACAACAAAAATTCACAAAATGGCGTTAGCTTCTACCAAAATAAGAAGCTGAAATCAACAGTCAGACAAGTTCAGTGATGTGTTTCTGAATAAAATAAAGGGAGGGTCTCTGAGCTAGCTAAGCATTTTGTTTGATGACATGTGAGGAAAGTTGAAGGTAGAGGTGAAATGTGAATTTACTGGTCAATATGATTTTGCATTGCCTTCTACTGAATAGAGATATAATCAAATAACAGAAGATGTTTTAGGGATCGGTAAGAGCCATTATATTTACTTATACATTATATTACTGGAAGATTACAGAAAAAAAACTTTCCCAAGTTCCAGGCCCATACCTGGTGACCTTATTGCACACTTGATTTGACTCATTAACTAATGAACAAGCTCCTCATGCTCTAAGTTAGGTGTGCAGAGCATGGTGTCACCAGGAATGGGATATTTTCTCTTTTTCTGACCATTCTCTGTAAACCCTAGATATGACTTAAATCACCTTTCTTCCTCATTCTGATGCTCGGTCTGCACTTCAGCAAGTTGTCTTGACCACCTCTACATGCATAAATGCATTGAGTTGCGGCCATGAGATTGGCTGATTAGCTATTTGCGTTAACAAGCAACTGAACCGGTGTACCTAATAAAGTGGCCGGTGAGTGTATATTATGTATTAGTATTTAAGCGTTACAGGTTCCACATTAACCTGAAAAGACTTGCAAGTTGTGATGGAAAGATAAGATGAACCAAAACCACAGTTCATTCAGGTCTCTTTTCAAAACATTCGTGAACATAATTCCACCTGACATCAAAAATAATAACAGGGATAAGCTAAAGTGCTCCAAAATGGCTTTGTGTGGAGCTGTTTACTTTAGGAGTCATAGTGGCTACAGTATGTGCTCACTCTCAGGCTCCAGACGCTGTAGAAGGGGGGCTGCCCGCTGACTGGCTGCCATGGAAATGCTGCGGACACTCAGCTCTGTCATACCACCTACTATGCCCAAAAGCGGGTAACGGTGCTTGGCCCCAACGTAGACGCCTGTGACCATCTGCAAAGTGGAACTGACCAGCGGTAGCTTCACAATTCGCCTCAGCGCACTTCCCTGGACACAAAGAGAGTGCAGGTTGTACATTACACAAAATAAATATGCTGCATTTACAGGGGAGGACTTTTGTAACTGTGTAAAACACTCTTCTCTACACAAAGACACATTCAGTGGTCTTAGACTTCTTTGAAAAGCTCAGAATCCTAAACTTGAGTAGTTAAGATTTTTGGATGCTCACCTCACTGTTCTTTGTTTCTGACATTTCTCAGCCTCTGGGGAGGGAAAAGAGAGCAGACAAGACAAGGAGCTTTGCATTAATTCCAGACATTTCAAGAGTTCATGAACTCACAAGCTAGGAGCAGTTTCCATGTTTTGTTTTTCATGAAAAAATCTTCCCCAATTTTTGCATCCTGCGCATGAGGGAGTCAGCTGCCAGTGGGTCACAATACCAGTCTATGTTCTACCCACACACTGTGGAAATCTAGTTAAGCATTTAACACCACAATCTTCACACTTTATCAAGTCCCCCGGCAACTAGTAGCTACTGGCAAACCAGAGAGGGGAATAAACATGATATCAACTTTTCACTGGCTTGTATCATTGTTAGCAGGCCCTTTAGTTGACTAGACAGTCAAGTAAACCAATACAGTTAGTAGAGTTTAGATCAGTGTTTAGGTGTATTGGGTATTCACACAGTGAGAAGAGCCATGCTCCAGACAACATCTGAATATTTGTGGAGCCATGTCGGGAAAACTAGCAGCTAAAAGCTTCTGCAATTAATAAGCATGAGAAAAGATATGTGCTCTGTGACAGCTGGATGACACAGCTATACAATGAATGAAATGTTCTTCAAAATGTTATCACTCAAAATGAAAGTCAAATCTGTCAAATCTAATTAAAACATGCACAGAGAGTTCTGTTTACTCAGCTGGACAGAAGACATCTCTAGAGGTCTATCTGTTTAAAATGTGAATATCATGATTAGATTTTTTGGATTTTCTTTGAAACAAGAAAGTAAAGTTTCTGTGTTTCACATGGAAGTTTGGGAAATATTGCAATTTCAGCAAAACCTCAAAAACTTTTATTTACCTGATGTTAACAAAGTATTGAGAAGTGATTTCCCTGTCTTTTCAGATGCTGGTGGTGACCATGCAGTTTTGCAAAACAACATTGTTTGTCACGATTGGGCCCTCCATGTGCTTTTGTTTTGGTATTATTCCTGTCCATGTGTTTTTGTTTTGTTTCTTCCTGGTCCTGCCCCATTGTTTCTAGATCCTGCCCCTGATTGTAACCACCTGTTTTCCACCTGTGTCTTGTTAACCATCATTATCCCTGTTGTATTTAAGCCCTGTGTTTTTCCCTGTGTGTTTGCTGGTCTTTGTCTGTATATTATGTCTGTATACCGATCTCTCTGTGTTGGCTCCTTGACCCTGGACTGTTCTGACCCCAAATCTGGATTTGCCCCAAATAAATCTTGCTTATCTCCGCATATGCGTCCGCCTCCTCATCACTCCCAAGTGTTACAGTCGTGAAAGAGGGGTGGGTATTTCTGCACAGCGGCAATTTTCCTGCTCAAGCACATCAGATTCAATTCATCAGTTAACTATGGGGTTTAGCTAGTGTGCTACACTCTTTAAAAATGTACTTCTTCAAGGGTTCTTTAGCAAGGACAAATTATCTACTTAGAACCATGAGTTTTATATAGAACCAATATTTTGCTTAAACGGTTCTTTGCATGGTGAAATTATTCTTCAGACATGAAAAAAAGAGTTCTTCTATTTTCCAAGGTTCATATAGAAGATCCTTCCAAACTGTGTAGAACTCTTGCTCCAAGTTCCCCACCCCATTGTAAACATAGTTTTCAAATGGGTTTAATATTTAGGTCTTATGTTATGTCCTGTCATGATTAAAAATGAAATTCACACCATGGTGGCATAGTAGGAAGGAATGAAGGAGAAGCTAATAGTTATAGTACATGATAGTCATGAGCTACATATTTACTGTGCTGGCATAAAAAGAGGGAGAAAAAGGAAAGTTGTTTTTTAACCTTGCTCAATGAGTCAAGCTACTTTCTCATTTTTGGTGAATTCACAGTGGCATTCTGCAGACACACGGCAATCACAGCACTGATATTTTTCACATTCAGCAAGTAGGCCATGGGTACAAAGCTCATCATCGATGAAGATCACACTCTGCTATAATTCTAAACAGAGTACATCTGTTTAAAACACTAGAACAACAAAAGTTATATAATGTTAAAGCTTTGTTACAAATAATGTTTAATGTTAAAGTGCTGATTTGAAAAGTTCAGGCGTGGTTTTTAATTATTTAAGGATCAACTGAATGCAGCTTGTGCAGAGATTTTTTGTAATATGGAATTTTCATAGCTCTGTTTCTCAGATGCTCCTCTAGGCTTTGACTGACTGGGTTGATATGTTAAATTAGGCATTTAGCTTTGCAGGACAGCAGATTTCGAAGAACAGCATGCAGATTTTTTTGTGAGATCATGAGTGTTCTTTGAAGTACCTATAGTATATGTTACAGGTTATTATTAAGACACTTTTGGGCAGTTTTGCATGTAGACACTGGACATGGTCCTTGACTTGGGTGTATGGTTCTAGGAAAAACACAGAGCCTTAATTAGTATTATACCTATAATTATTATATACTGGGTTCTTCTATGGCATCGCTCCAAAGAACCTTTTTTTTAAGAATGACTACATACCGTTTGTATTTTATAACACACCTTGATACATTACAGTCAAGGATAAGATGTAACATATCTTTTGTCTACTGATACTGACTGCGCCTGCATTAACCACAGATGCCGACTTTTCTTTATATTATGGCTTATTTGAATAAATGTAGATGTTTTGTGCTTTACACCTTTCTTATCCATATGAAAGGCATTTAATCTGAGCAGTGTTAAACCGCTTACAAAATGTCCATTTTACAAATTTACAAATACAAGATGAAATTATCATAATGTAATGATAATGCTGAGCGAGTACTTCAGTGTCAGTCCTTTTGGCGATATTGTGCCAGTGAATGTCTGGTTCAAGAGCCTTTGTCAAGACTAGCAAATTGGAGACAGCAGATCTCGAGGAACAGCATGCAGATTTCTTGTCACACTTCAGAGTTCATATCACAGCATATGGACAACTGCCATTTAACCAGTGTGGTAGGGCAATGAGAACTGAACACCACCTCCTGTTCAATTCAAAATCAAACTTACAAAGATGAATTTAAATTAATTTTCAGCTAGGGTGGTTAACAGGTTAGCCAAACATGCTTAATAAAATATTAATGTAATCTTAAAGTATCAAAGAAGTTTCAGAGATGATTTTAACGTGCACTTAAAAAAAGATATATGAGTTAGTCAGTAATGGAATATTTGCAACTTCATTTTTCTCAAGAGCCCATCATGCATCTACTGAACAGCTGTACAGTAACATTTAATGAGTTTCTTTTAATCGATTACTTCTTACCTGTTAGTGGACTGGAGCAGTTACTGTCCTCAAAAAATCAAAAACGTATATTTATAAAGTATCTTTGGTGGTTTAGTTTAGAGCTCTGTCTACAGGACTGCTTCTCCTCTCTCTTTCCTGCTCCAGCCTCTTTAAAGCCTCCTTTTGGGTAGCAGCTGTGAAATTGCCATTTCCATGCTAGAAGCACACATGATGCCCTCATATGTGGATGCGGCTGATAAATGCGTAATTGTCATTCCAAAAATGTCTTTTAGATCACTGTAAAAAAAGGAAATAATGAAGTGCACTGTTGCTTACATATAAATCAAGAGAACAGTACCTGAACATACAGTATGATACAGAAGTCTGACAACACATTGAAAATCTGGAGTTTTATTTTTCATTTGAATCTTGAAATAAACAACAGGAAGTTTAAAATCTTTGAAAAAACGTAAAACAAAAGTTATGACAAGAAAAATGAAGAAGTAATAGTGAAGATTCTGCACTATGTCTAAATCAGTATTTACATTAAAAGTTCATTTTAATGTTTTGAAGATGTAACGTTTGACTAAAATTGTAATGCTGGCAATATAATTTGTAAATATAGTTTGTAACATTATATTAAATTAGAAAACAATGAAAAAATACAAACATTTTGATGAGTGGTCTCGGATTTTTGGGCCCCACTCTAGATATTTGGTGCCCTCAGTATTACATCTTTCAGCAGTATGCTAGCATACTGCTGAATGGTGTCTCTATTAGTATAGGTGTGTTTATATTAGTATAGGTGTGTATATTAGTACTCTGCTGAATAGTGATATTAGTATAAGTGTATATTGGTATAGGTGTGTATGTATAAGTGTGTCTGTTACTATAGGTCTGCATAAGAGTATACTGCAGAATGGTGTACTGTGGAAGTGATAGGAAGAAGAGATCATGAGTGTTCTTTGAAGTACCTGTATATGTTACAGGTTATTATTAAGACACTTATGGGCAGTTTTGCATGTAGACACTGGACATGGCTCTTGACTTGGGTGTAAGGTTCTAGGAAAAACACAGAGCCTTTATTATTATGTAGAGGTTCTTCAGTCTTGCACATATCGTTAACAAAACATACTATAACATACATATTGGGTTCTTCTATGGCATTGCTCCAAAGAACCTTTTTTTTAAGAATGATTGTACATACAGTTTGTATTTTATAACACACTTTGATACGTTACAGTCAAGGATAAGATGTAACATATCTTTTGTCTACTGATACTGACTGCGCCTGCATTAACCACAGATGCCGACTTTTCTTTATATTATGGCTTATTTGAATAAATGTAGATGTTTTGTGCTTTACATCATTCTTATCCATATGAAAGGCATTTAATCTGAGCAGTGTTAAACCGCTTACAAAATGTCCATTTTACAAATTTACAAATATGTGATGAAATTATCATAATGTAATGATAATGCTGAGCGAGTACTTCAGTGTCAGTCCTATTGGTGATATTGTACCAGTGAATGTCTGGTTCAAGAGCCTTTGTCAAGACTAGCAAAGTGGAGACTGAGAATACCTACATTCTTTCTGCAATTGCCTCCAGGGAGAACTGTTCAATAAGAATTTTAAAGCTTGAATGTGTGAAAGCTCATGTAGCAGTTCCAAAGACGTATGACTAATCTGAACTGCTGACAGGCTGATAGAAGCAGCTTGTCTGAGAAACTAATCCATCAGGAGAGAGGAAGCAGAATGAGGTCATCACACAGCCATGACGGTGCCATCCTTAAAACCCTGATCAATGGCTTCCATTATCACTGTCATTAAATGTGAACCAAATTAGGAAGCTCCATTCACAAAATTATGTAAAAATGGAAGAATAAAAAAACATTTTTTCTAGATGAAGATTACATGTTACTTTCTACAGGAAGACCAGCAATGAAAAAGTGCAACAGGCCAGAACTGGGACACAGGCTGCCCGTCCTGCATATGACTTGGTAGAAAGATCAGGATTAATGTAGTTACATATAATACTGCTCAGTGCAGTTTTTATTTGGCAGAATTATCACCAGACATTAACCTCAACCACTGGGGATTTCTCAACCCTGTTCAGAGGAAACGATCAGCATCTAATGGGAATTCCCTACCACAGCAATGAAACTGCTGAATGAAAGGCTTTACTTCCAACAAATTGAAATGACCTGTTAAAAGTCTAATAACATGTTCTCAAGAAATTTGATTTAAATGGGTAATTGCTGGAAAGAAGCAAAGCCACGCTACAGCACTGATAAACGATTAGTGGGGATATAGTGTGTAAAGGCCTGATGTTGTTCAAGCACACTGCAGTAGACAGGGGAGAGGACTCAAGGTTACACCAGAGAGAACAGTGCTTTACATAGTGCCATATAACTCCTCTACTTGCTGACTTATTTTGGGAGAAAACACACTAGGAGGCTGAAATTCTCTTTGTGTCACATTTAATTTGTACATTCAGTGTGTGTAAGAACACCAACATACAGGTCAGTGTATTATATTCAGCAAATGTGTCTCGGCATTCAGCAGTGTACGTGAATTATTCACAAGTTATTCTTTTTATTTCTAATATTTGAACACAAAAGGTTCTTCAGATTTATTTTTTTAACCAACATATTCATGGTCACATCTGATAACACCGTCACCGTTTCTGTATATTTTGAATCTTTTCAGCCAAGTCAATAATACTGGCATTAAGATACAAAAGCGCTTTGTACAGTACAGAAAGCTACTGAGAGGTGAGCGGAGGGAGTGTTGTCCAGCTAAAGTTTAACTACAGCACTTGAAGCCTGTATGATGAGAAGCCCTTTTCCTTTCAGTAACCTAACAGTTGGCAGCATATCCATTAGATGACTATTTTAAGCGTTAGAAAAGGTATACCATTGGCCCACCAAAAAAAATTCTGAAACAAGGGAAATCTGAAGATTATACACATAAGCTGTTTGGGGGCTGGGCAGAAGTTGGGGATGATAGTGTGTGGTGTGTGTGTTTATAGCTGTATCACAGTCACAGAGGTGTCAGAAGAGCCTGCTGTGAAAACCCTTGAACACCAGCCTGTCAGGTCAGTGCTCCATTAGTCTGAATGTAACCTTTTCTCTAGGTACGCACTAGCTATAGAATTTTGTGGCCAATAACCAGTTGTTTTGCATTTTCAAACAGGTGCAGAAGGGTAGGAATGGTTAAAAAGGCCAAAGATGCAAGGTGCTAATGCCTTAATGACGCTGTTAGTCTTTACTGTATTTCCCCTGTTGTATTTTAATTCTGTAGTTCTCTTTTAAAACTTCCACATTGACATTTTCAATCTAAAGGATTAGAGCATGGCTTGGCTCAAGCAAAAATTAGGTGCCAATTCCTCAGCAGTACTTATCAGCTGTAAAAAATAGGGCTGATAAATTACATTTTTCCGTTGTATAACATATTGACCATGATAAGCCTGTCACAATTTATACATAAAAATGACTGGAATTATCAAAACTGAGTGTAATGATTTGAGCTAATCACAATTATTTTCCATAACTGTTAGTTTTCACAATCGTAGGTTTATGTTAGAGCACATAGAATGTGAATTGGGTGTGTTTTCATTTATAGGGCAAATGCAATCTATGTAAAGAAAAGCTGAAAACGCATTTATTGAGACGTCATGAGTCTTACAAATACGACGACCTAATAATACCTTGAAATGATGTCAGGAAGTAATGTTTGTTTATTTGAATTGAACGGTGTAGTAAACCGGAAGCTACAAAGTATCAACAGGTAGGACATGAGATAGCTAATCAGCCAATCTGGCTACTTTATGCTTGTACTTTATTAGCTGCATACAATCAACAACAAAAAGACATGTCAATTGTTAATTGCAATTATTTATATGGCAATTTTTTTCTGCTAAAATTTCATGACAGGCCTGGACTGGGATACATTGTGTAATCCTACCCCTTTTGTGCACAGCACCTTACGCACATCACCGTGGTGAATCTCAAAAAACAGGCTTTATGAATTATAGCTATTAGTCTGCCTACAGTCAGAGAGCCAGTTAGTCTATTAACCCACCCTAATAGATATCTTACAGATCTCTTTCAACCTTTTTACTAACACACACACACCATAGCATAACTATCAGGCCTCCAAGAAACATGCCAGGGGTGTCCAGTGCATACAGTACAATATCTAACATCCTCATAGTACATACACACAGACACCCTCTCTGTATTGTGCAATATTTACAGTGTCATTAAGACCCAGTGAAGAAAACCTGCTTCAAAAGAGCATATGGCGTGCAGCACAAGACTGAGAAACATATAAAAAGAGGCAACTTGCGTGGTGGAAAAAAACAGACTTTTGAGCATGAGTACAGTGACATTCAGAGAGAGTTTCTGAGTCGATGGTGACTGGCCTCATAGCTTTTCCCTTGCAGTTATGATACAGCAACAGCATCATAATGAAGTTTGTATGAACTGGGTAGTGCACGGGTAATAATGAAAGCATGGCCATTTAACCCATTTTGAACCTGCAAAGATAATGAAACATCACTCTAAAGTCATCATTATTCATCTCAAGTTGCACTGAAAAAGAACATTCAGTCAACACTCATTCAGTCAACAGTTTCTGTGTCAGCGTGCTATAGTATTGTTCTAACCAAAACAGGGGTTATGATACATCCTGACCACTTTATATACCAGCAGAAGAGAAGGGCACCATGAAATCTTTACCTGATCTCAAAATAAAATAAATAGGCATGTCATCCAGAGGTGATTATACAGCCCAAAAATGGATGTGATGGTCGCATTTAACTTCAATGTGACAAGCGACACTAACTCTCAGCACTGACTACTCTTTGCTTAGCTTGTAGTATTATTTTTTTAGAGAGTAAATCTTGTGTTATTCAGACATGCGGTACAGTGAGACAGAGCAGTGCAGTGAGAGCTCTGCAGAGGCAGACATTTTACACCTTAATTTAAACATACACACAATCACAACTGCTTAAATCAAGAGGTTGTACTCATAACAGTCTCAGAATCGTGTACATTGTAATATTTTGGTCTCTTTAGTTACTATTCTTCAGTGATATGTGTTTTTCTGTGTGTATGCGTATTTGTGTGTGTCAGTGTACAATACATAGCTGAAACAGCATTATTTAAAAAGATTATTCAGAGCTATCACTACACAGCTGTTGCAAAAGTTCATTGTGTTTTCATACAAAGTCCATCTGAAGTACCTCTGATTCACTTGGTGTTCCTTTAGTCCAAGAGATGAATGAACACAGGCATCTCTTTTACAGCCTGAGGTCTCCCTAGTCTATTTGTGTATAATGTTTCTGTATGTATGTGCATGTACGTGTGTATATGTGTGTGTGTGTGTCTGTGTGTGTGTTTCTATGTGTACGGGAGAGAGAGCTGGAGCCCTAGAATTCACTGAGGCTGTGCCATTTGGAGATTTGTCGGCGAGGGTTTTGGCAGACCTCTTGCCAGTGGGTGGCGCCAGAGGGGCAAGGACTTTGTGTGCCAAGCACTAGACGGCCCACAGCCTGGTTCTTAGTAGTGCGGTCAAAGTCCATGACCAGGAATTCGATAGAGATGTCAGGTAGAAGGTCGGCGGGCACATCATAGATGAAGGACTCGTTGAAGACAGGATTCAGTGTGCACTTTTTCACATGAGTCTTCTTCTTGGCGATACGTTTGCGGCCATAGAACACATTCACTTTCACATACGGATCTGAAACACAAAGACGTTAAGAGATTTTATTTCAAGACATTTTTTTTACCATTTAAAAAGAGTGACAACCTTCAAATTTTAATATAAAAGCATCCTGGTTTGAAGGCAGTGATTCAGGTGCACCAAATTAGGAATTAATTCAAATAATTTTTAAAAATCTCATTTTTTAAAAGAAACTCTTGGGATGTTTTCAAAATAAAAACAAACTTAGTTTATTGTTTTTACTGTCTGTATTAAACTACACTGTAAATAGTCGCTCTAGTAATCACATTTTTGTATTTGTATATTTTTGAAATAGTTAAATAAATTATTAATTTCCAATGTAATCAAGCCTAAACAAATTATGATTCACTGAATCATAATCAAACTGAATTGCTGTGAGGTCACAGATTTAAACCCCTATTGGACATGATAAGAATAAGATCTAATGTACACAATTTCACCGTTAGCCCAGATGTAATCGATAAGCCAAGACAAGTTTGGTGTCCAAATCTTTCTTCTTTAGCTTAGCACTGGGTCTGCAACACTGACTTTGGAAATCAACACTAGAAATTATTCACCCAAATCTTTTCCATCTTGTAACATGTGCGAACCACATCCAGGTATTCATTAAGGTTACACAGATGTTTTGATGTGGTTTAGGACACAGTCTGACTTGCAAAACTGCAAAAAGCTTCAATGAAATTCTAATTGTTGAACACACACATCACGCAGGCATATGGAAGCGACAGAGTATGTTTGCAATTTCTGTTGTACCTATTTTATAAATAAGTGTTACTCCTGAATTTTAATAGGACTTAAGAAGATTTATGCTGAAAAATAGAAACAACATAAAGACGCAATTTAATGTAGCATTCATAAGCCTACATGACGGCTGAGCACGTAAACTGGAGGAAAGACACAAATTGGCACAACAGGGTGTTTAAAATGGCTGATTATAGTGTTTGGCTACACAGGATAGTTTCCTTTATTTTTATAGTTTACAGCATGTCATACTGTGTCCTAAACCATGGTCACGGGCAGTGACCTTAATGAGGTGGATGCAGTATGACAGAAGTTTTGGGAATGTGTTTATGGATAATATTATCCATACTACTCCACACTACTTTACTTTTAGCGTTTGTAAGCAGCACTAGCCTAGTAACTAGTGCTAAAGAATCCAAAATTTGAGAACCAAACATGTCTTGACTTATCAACTATGTCTGAGGTAAGTGGAAAATTAAATATATGTAAACCTAAATCAGATTTCTTTTGCTAAATCATTACCATGACAGCATCCAATAGCTGTTTAAATCTATGATCTCAGAACGATTCAGTTTAATTCTGATTGAATGCATCATCAACTCTAAAACTTCAGCAGTTTATTTAGATCTGTTTTTTTTTGTACTGATCAGTTTAGAAATTATATTTCATCTGGGGTATGTGGAAAATTGTGTAAATTTATTTTTTTGCCAGGTCATTCAGTGTTCAGGCATGAACAACTTTTGTGTGTACTCACTTCCGGACAGGCCTGTGATGTCTAGTTTGGGGAGATGTCTGGCTTTCAGGACCACCACACTGAGCCTGTGAGAGACAGGCTGGTAGGACAGAGACACTAGCAGCTCCCCACGGCTCACACACTGCAAAATCACACACAATATCATCCTTCACTTCAGTCACATCACTCGTACTATTGTACAATTCATTTCATTTATCAATGAGACCTGAATTATGCACATTGAATGGAATGTAGCCATAGTCTAGAATGCAGTCAATACCAATATAAAAGCTCTTTTCTGTGCGCTGCAGTACGTTTGTTGCTGCTCTACATAATGTATGTTATAAACACAACTGTGCTGTTCAGTACAGAGCTGAGGAAAATATACTTCTGTAAACCTGCTTTGCATTGTGAGTGCCTTTTATGTGGTTCAACTCCAGCCATTTGCTTTTCATGCGCAAAAGCCACTAGGAAAGGCAGCTGTTTATCAGCAAAAAGAGCACCAGCCCTGTAATTGGAGTCCATGCTGCACCTAAGCCTGCATTTAGCCACACAAAGTAACCAATGCTCCTACAGCCTGCACAATAGTCCTGCTCAAATGATAACTGTGCTTTCTGCAGCAGTATTTGCTTTTTGTCTGATTGGCAAATCTCCAAAATGACATTTAACTAAAGAACTCTACAAATGCAGTAAAAGCATATTGAAGAAGGTAGATAAAACCTTCATGAAACTCTGTGCCTATGAAAATTAAACTATGAACATAAACACATCTATGTCACTTTTTACATTATAGCATTATTCTCAGTACTATCACATTAGATAAATTGTCAATATAAAACCCCCAATTTACAGAAACCATACAGGTTTTTGAATCTTTAACTGTATTTCTGCTACACATACAGTACTGTACAAATGTCAGAGACCACCGACCCTTTAGTTAGTTTAGTCAAAATGACTATTATGTACAATTGAGCATTTTTCAGTGTCAGAAAAAGAAACAGAAAAATATATTTAACAAGAAATTAAGCAAGCTTTTACAATAGTAAAAGCTATTACAATTTACAAAATGTATACTTTTACACAGCTTCCATACACTTACACATTACACCTACAGGAGCTTTTATGATATTCCATTCTAAATCCATAGACCCTAACCCTAGAGTTGGTTCTAGTTAGATCTAGGATGACCCATTCTTTCACAAATGTTTGTAAAGGCAGACTGCATGGCTAGCTTCTTGATTTTATACACCTGTGGCAATGGGATAGACTAAAACACCTGAATTTAATGACTAAGAGGTGTGTCCCAATACTTTTGTCCATATAGTGTATATGCATATTTGACATTGCTGAATATGAGTATTTGGTGATGGTCCAATCTGTCTCCTGCTCTTGAGGAACCTGAAGACTGCTACTGCAACTGTTACTGAGACAGTGTGTAATATTTAATATCACTCCATGTAACATACAGTGCAGTCAGCCATCACTCCACGAGTAGGAGGACGAACCACTTCACCAGTGATTAATTTTCTAACTACACACATCATAAACAGAATATGTGGTCATGAGTCAATGACACATACAGCCACTAATCATCACACAGACAGATCTAATGCAACATTGAAACTGACTTCTATCACTTAATGACTGAATATGATTACATCTTTGTGTATGTTTCATATGATACAGAAATGTGCTTAAACTAAATACGTTACATTTTATTTGATCCAAGACTTGACTGAATGCTGGATCCCAAAATGTTTAATGTTTCAGAAGCTTACATGATTGGTAACGAAGCCTTTATTAACTGAGTCGACATCAGCAATATGCTGATAGGTAATATGATGATATTTCTGACCACACCATGGATATTGTCAGCACTTAGAGAACACTGTTTCACTACAAAAACAGCATAATTACTCCTAATTAAATGAATTCCCTTGTATTCAGTTTTTGACTGCAACTACTAGCATGTGGCTCTGTGTGTCAAAATATTGTGATATCGTGAAAATGTCTTGAGTATTGTGATATGATATTTTTCCATATCAGCCAGCTCTAGCCTTGATAATATATATTTACTATACCATAGTCTAACAACTACATACATTTACTATACCGTAGTCTAACACAAACCCTGTTCAAAGTAATATAATATCCACTTATTACAGGATATTTTATTAAGGGAAAGTTAACTAACTGGAAGTTGGATAATTGTTCTTATTCTACGGTAGCGTTTACCATCTTGTCACTCACAGACTTCTTGACTGGTCTAGACATCCACTCCTCACCATGACTTCATAATACCATAGTCATTTTGCAGTGTTTTCCATGCAGTTACTGACAAAAAGCTCTAGGATGTGGATATCTATTACACCTAAGGGGTTAACTGCAGCACATCGGCACAGTACCCTGAAATAAATAAACAAGCTATACGTCATGAAAGAGCTACTGAGAGTGTGGATGCACTGATACCACTTTTCCCTTCTGATACCAGTACCTGATCCCCAAGTTACCGATATTATATTAGCACTGAGCATAAATAATGGACATGATATGTCCGTGTCCTACCTGTCACAAAATTAAGGCTGAGTTCTCAGCTGCAACATGCTGAACCACACCGATCTTACCTACTTTGTGTGCCATCTCTAGCATCGTTGGCTGCACCACTCACTACTGCCAATTGTAAAAGATTGTTTACGCTGCCAATAGACACCACTGTCAATCATTATGCAATTTGACATGTCCACACAGTTCTAAACAAGCAGTGGCTAAGAATGTTTGAAGCATTTTTCTGTTATTAAATTGCATTAATGTATACATGCATCTCAAAATAACACTGGTAAACCCTTGTTCCATGGCATATCTTTGGTATTCAAAGAAATTTTTAATAAGTGGAAACGATCTGGACAGGGGCTTGAAACGTTTGATGAAATTTGATTTATTAAAATCCTTTCTGGTCATGCCTCCCTTTTGCCATGACAGATTGTGTAATGAGCATTTTCTTTACTGCTTTTTTCAAGTGTTAAAAAATCCCATGCTACTTGCTTGGTATGCATGCAAGTTTCATGGTACTGGTATTCTCTACTGTCAATTCTGATACTGTAGTGAAGTGCCAGTATTGGGGCAGTATTGTTCCAACAATGATGCACCAGTCTTGTATCAACCAGATGTGACCCATCCATGATTGAGACTGTTTCTTAATCAAGGCTTAGCCATTATAAAACTGCAATTCTGCAGCAGTCTACAAATGCTTCATTTGATTTTGTTACATGTTTATTTTTCTTTTATAGTTAAAATGTGATTTGAATTTCACTGTTACAGAGTCACCTTCCACATGGAGGTATGATCCAAAGCAATTCCACTCACAAAGGAAAACAGAAAAGGGCACTGATATCATTTTGGTACTATCAGCTGAGTTCAGGTATTAGAATCATATAAACATCAGTGCATCCTTAACTTAGTTGTGTATGAGTGGGTGTCACTGCTTTTACCTGCATGCTTCTCTTGCTGATCTGCTGTGTGATGTGCACTCTGCCCGTACTGGGGTCCACATCGGCCAGAGGTACCAGCGCTTCCCCGACCACGTCATCCCTCGAGAAGCGGTCGAAGCTCAGCACCAGGAAATGTAGCGTGAGCTCAGGCAGTGAACTGTAGGGTACCCCATAGAAGGTGAAGGTCTCGTCAAACACTGGCTCCAACGTCTTACGCAGGACGCGGGTCTTCACACGGTGCTTTTTCTCTGGCAGGATGGTCATCTTCACGTAAGGGTCAGCACTGCCCGCCTGGCTGTCCACAGCTGGCAGTCCCCGTGCCTCCAAGACAGTGACTACTAGAGCCTTCTTAGGGAAGTTGTAGTCGATGGCCAGGCTCAGGGTGCCACGGCCCTGCTCATCAGCTGGGGTGAAAGGGGTGGCTGTGTTGGAGGCTGTGGTGCTGGAGCTTTGGCTGCTGCTGCCGCTGGCTGGGCTGCTGTCTAGGCTGCAGTAATCCGCATGGACGGGCAGTTCCTTCTCTAGCCGTGGCGCCGGGTAAGAGCTGTCCTCTAACCCGCTCACCTGAAGCTGAGGTGTGCCTGTCGGGCTGCTTTCTGACCCAGTGCCTGCATCCACCAGCACCACCGGACAGCCCCTGCTAGCCTTCTCTACATCAGTGCCTCGAACACTGGCTCTACGTGCTAGTCGCACGATCCTCTTGCTGCTGGTCAGTGTTTCTGGGTAGATGCTCATGCCCTTCAACATGTGGATGAACTTGTATGGCGGGTCCGTTGAAGGGTCGCTATATTCTGACTGGAGGCCGTGGAGCTTGTAGCTTCCCGACATCCTCTGGTAGCGTTTCTGGCAGCAGGTCCACATGAAAATTAACGCCACCACCGCGACCACCAACACGCCAGCACCGATAAATCCCGCAAGCACTGGGGACATATCTGAGAGAGAGAGAGAGAGAGAGAGAGAGAGAGAGAGAGAGAGAGAGAGAGAGAGAGAGATTTCAAACACTTAACTCTTTCAAAACAAACCAAGAATCCATTTATACAAAGATCACATGTATTTTCATCATTTTTAACAAGTGGGTCACACTACACACACACATGTTGACAGTTTAGATTTGACTGATATTTCAGGTTCATACTTAATGTATTTATTTCACACGTGAAGAGCAGAATGTTTAGATGATACTGGGCTATTGTGCTAAAACATTTGCTTTGTAGTCTTTACTACATACAAAATAGTATCAGAAATATGTTGCTACATATTGTGACTGCCTTGTAATATATTACAAATGCACTTGTGAAAGACTGGCCTGCATTATTTTAACCTATTTGCTTTTGTTTGATTACATGATTTATCAAAACACATCTAAATTAATCTAAATTTAAACCTAATTTTTTTTTAACAAATCAGAGAAGTTCATTTGAGCGTGCTGTTATTGCTATACATGATCAGTTATTAAAGTTATATGAACTAATTTTCTATATATGCCACCAAAAGCTGAATTACTGTGTTACTGCACATGAAAATGTGAGCAGAACTGCATAAATCACTCAAACATACCAAACCGCGTTTGTGAAAGTTTTCACAAATCAGATGATAATCAACACTGTGTGACTCTTATAGTGTCTGCATGCATTGTGTGATTATTATAGGGCATATATTTTAAATTGTGTTCCAAAGTTAAAAAAACATTTTCAGATTTTCTGAGCAAAAGCTTTTTAATCAATGACTGACAAACAATTCTAGCCTGTTTACATCTCCTTGCATGTATAGTACTGTGTCAGTGTTCGGGTAAATGATAGAAATATCCAATTTTGTATGCATGCTAATGGAAACAGACCTGTATAAAACAATAAAGTACCACAAAATCCGTTTGCGAATATTTTTCCAAATCAAGTAATATGTACAACAAGGGAATTTGCGAGGTTACTGATTATGTCTGTTTGTCTACTTAGACTGTAAAGTCAGACAGTGTAATTCCTAAGGAGATACAGCTGCATGCAGCAATGAAACATAGCGAGTTCCATTTGTGATTTTTTCACAAATCGAGCTCTGCTTAATTAAACACTTTTTCATAGATTTTGAAGTCATTTGTATTGAAAATCACTTGTTCAGGTCAAAGACCACTTTCCGTGCTCGTGGTCTGCACAGGCCACGGTGGGGCAAAATAAGAGCTGTGAAATTTTTCACAGATCGGCCTCGTCGGTCTGAGCCTGGTTTCATTTATCTGAGAGCTCGCCTTTTGAAGTTACATGCTTCAGAAAATAAAACCCCGATGTATAATATTGGAGGATTTTGGCGTGGAACATGACATCATCTGAACTCACAAACCGGGACCAACAAAGCGCACCAGTGCTGGTGGACGCGCGTTCCTGCATTTCGGGGTTACAGCCGATAGAAATCCGAATCGCTAACCGCAAGCCAGCTTTACCGCGGTTCTGTTTGAACGGTTAAATTTGAACGATTTTTAAACATTTCGTTTCAGCGGTAACCCTTCGTCCAGCTGCCCTATATGATCGTGTAGAGATAGCTCCTTAACTGTTAGCAAGTGGTGCTAAACGTTCGCGGAGAACAGAGACCTGTCTGTAAACGCTCGCCGGTGTTTGCCGAAATTGAACAGACCGGCTGCCTCGACGTGAATGCAACGATGCAGTGTTTAAAAGTGTAAACGTTATCTGGAAAGTGAACAGGGTCGCTGTGAATAATAGTTACTTACTTCTCTGTTTCAGCACCATAAACGATACCAAAGACCTGCATTTCGAAATAGAAATGATTACAGCTCAGCTCAGAACATGAGCGGAATTTAACGCCGACATTAGCTAACGTTAACTAGTTAGCTCGCTAGCACAACTATCGCCGCGTCCCAAACCACACACTACTGTACTTCACTTTCTACACTAATGAGTGCACTTCTAATGGTATATGCGCCCTTTTACACACTATTTAGTGAGCCAGTACGCGGTTTGGGATGCGGCGTATCTTACAGAGAGTCTTTTTCATTCAGCGGACCGACGAGTTTCCTCTTCAGAAGCTCCAGCACGGAGAATGTCCATAGAGGATATCCATAGTCAGCTAAGGTCGGCTTACAAATAGCACAACTGACAACCTTTTTTTCTGAGTTTAGCTCCCACACTTAGGATTTTTAGGGGGTCATTGCACTGTTGTTAACTCTGGAGTAAGTCGTAATATCAAAACATTCCTAGTGAGCGCGAGAAAGATGCGTAATGACACCACCAAATAGTCAACTACTAGCAGTCAACTAATTTAGTCGTCGATTTTAGTCGATGAAGTCGAATAATCGTTGCAATCCCTATTATGAACACATACATCCAGGAATGCATGAGTAGACAAGATTTAGTCCTGTCAGTTTAAGAGACACTGCTGCTCTAGGAGTAAAAATGCAGTTCTAAGTTTCACAAATGGACATTAAGCTCAAAATAATGTATTACTGTCACTATAAACACCTGATGTTAATTTTCTCCTTACAGTGGCTTCATTTTTGTAAGTGACAACAAAGCATTATTCTTGGGTTCTCCAAAGAACTGTATTCACTATGCACCAGCTGACTGGCACCAGGCGTGTGAAGCAGAAGGGAACAGACGTACCACACAGCACCACGCAGGAGCTGATTCATTCACTTTCTGACGCAAAGACTGTCATACTGCACTGGCACAAAAGGAATTACACAATGACCAGGCATACAATGACTGTATAATGTGATTCAAAATGAGTGGGAGGCAGTGAGAGGCTGAATAGGAAGATGGCGGAGGCAGAGTAGAGCGTGAGGTGTTTGAGATGGAGAGGTGGGTGTAGTGCACGAGAAGAAGGTCTGCTGGCTTGTTTATGTGTCCATCTGAACAGAACTCTGGTGTCCAATCGTCCGAGCCAGGGCTGTGCCAATGCTGCAATAATCATCATTCATTTTATCTAACAGACTCACAGCACTTAAAACAGACACACTAATTTAGCTCGGCTACACACGCTTTTTTCTGTGCCTCACTGTGGTGTAATGGTGTGGGGCTGGAGAGGGTAGAATACCAATGAGCCCAATAGAAACACAGCAGGAGGCTGCACTCACAGCCTGGCACTGGCACACAAGAGAAACGACAATGAAAAATAAAATACATCACAATTATAGAACCCTACTATGTCATGAGGGCACATTTGGGTGTGGCATCTTCACAGCATTATTAGCTTTCACTAACTGCTAGAAATACCAGCTGGTAAGTACTTATTAGTATACAGGCATTCATCATCTGTCATCATTCCACCCTACAATGAGATTTTGCATGTTGAAGTGTCAAACAGTACAGAGTAATTACAGCAGTAATGAAAAGATGTTTTTTTTTTTAAATCATTTTGGATCTTTTTAAAAAATGCTTAATGGTGCTTTATGTATATATATTTTGTGGGTATTTCTATTATGCCATTGTTTCATACTGTCTGCATTTCAAATTTATTTTAATATATTTACTAAAATACCATTTAATATCTATACTAGAATTTGCCTTAAATGAATGCAGTATTGGCCAAAGAATTTATGTTGAATTAAGTATTGGTTAGAAAACATTACTGTTGTAATAATCAAGACAGAAAAGATTAATAATAAAAGATTTATAAATAGAAAATAATACAAATAATGTAAATAGGCTGAAGGCTAACATCGGCCAAGATATTGGACAGAATAGCAGAATAACAGTACAATGAAGAGTGGTACAATGAAAAATAAAACCAACATAAATAATATTTATATGGAAGAAGAAAACCAATAAAACACACATTCATCAGTGCTTGGTCCCCTAAAGAAAGGAGGGGAAAAACAACAAAAAATGACATAATGTGCCATGAAACATAGTTTGGGGAGGGATGATAATGTGCAGATTCTACATGTCCTCAGAGTTGGTGTGACGAGGGATCAATTAGCAGACTGAGACCAATGACTGTAAAATAGAGATGCTCCCTGGAGACAGTGATCTCCCTCTCTGCTGGTGGCCTTTGAGCTGAAGGAGCTGCAGTGCTTTGTTAAAGATGCTGGAGAGCCAGGGCGGGGTCTGTGTGTGCAGACCTAATGGGGCCTTTGAGAAAAAGATGAGACACTCACTGCAGACAGGGTGTGAATGTGTGCGTTTGGGCTGCCTGAGGAAATCCACTGTTTGTATTGTCATCTAGTGTGACTGCATATTTCTTACATAATGTAAGAAATTCATTAAACTCACACGGATGGTTTGTACAAACACAGAAAAATACATTTCTCTGGAAGTGTATGTAAACTTCTATAAATACTACACATATATTGCTGTAATTGCTGTAGTTTGTACAACAGACGATAAGGTAGTATAATCTGGCAGGAACACGAATATATACAACAACATGCATGTTTTTGACAAATGTAATTAACTAATTCATAAAGAAACTTGTTTGATAATATCTGGCTATAATATAAACTATTATTATCAGATTAAATATTGTATTTTTAAAATTTTGGATAAAATGAAGAGACTACAAACTTTCTTCCTTAACAGTTTGGCTAATGGATGATAGATTTTTGGAAACACAATTTCAATGAGATGTGAACTGCAGTAGACTAGAACATGTCTGTCTCCCAAGTATAACAAATCAAATTGTGGAATGCCTGCATACTGTTAGCATCAGAATTTTGCATACAGGCTTAGCATTAGGGATGCACCAGTATGAGAATTCTGGGCTGAGTCTGATATTTTTCATGCATATATCTGCTGTTGCTTTTGTCCATACATAAACATTTAAAGATGTAGGATATGGAACTGGAACCACATCTACTAGTATTAGCATCACAGAGAAATGTAACATTTATTTCTGAAAGGTTACAAAAGCAGTAAAATGAATTAAATGCAGAGCATAGTAGCCAAGCGCTACTTAAACATTCTACTCTTCCAGAATTTAATAAATACGTCATTAAATATCGGTTTGAAATATCCACCTAAATATCTGCCCTATGCTGATGTTTTTTTAAAAGCAACTTCCAGCTGTGCATCATCACTTAGCATCCCTGACAGCACAAAGGGCACAATAAAGAATTAAAGGCAATATCATCCCTCACCCCATACTTCATCTTTTATGATATACATGAATTGGGTCATTAGTTTTTATCTGTAATTTGGTCCCTGACATTGCGATGTGACACACACGCTCACTACTTCACTGCCACAATGTTTATGGTGTAAAAGAGGTGCACATGCACACAGAGCTCTCTAAAATCAAGATCATAGACTAAGCTTTAACCAATTTACTGAAAAAGGCTACTGAAGAGACAAAGGTTACATACACACATGCACAAACACAAACATACTCAAATGCCATGATTAAATTTCACTTCCAGTTCTCCTTTTTGTCTCCATTTTCTCTGTCCATCTCTAGACAAAGACACCAGCCCCGTTTCCTGTTATTGGGCACTGCTGCCCTGCAGGGATTCCAGCGGGATGATGTCAGATTTTGGAACACTCTTAAAGTCAGCTGCCCCAGTTGCCTAGAAACACCCCCGGGGGGCTACAGACACACTCAGACAAAGCACACAAATACTGTCAAATTCAGACACTCGCTATCCCACTAAGTAAAACTGAATACAGCTAAGGACACCAGCATCGTCTAAAGCCAAGCCTGCTGACCCAAAGAAAGTCACAAATATGCTGGCCTCATTTGAACCTATAGGGCTATTATTAGGAATTTTCTCAGGAACCCAGAAAAAAAAGGCCAGATACAAGGACATACCAGCAACAGAATTAAACCAACTCAAGTCTTTTTACATTATACAACATAGTGACCAGCAGTTACAATACAAAGAGCACCATAGTGCTGTCAAAATTACATTATTTAAAACATTAACTGATTAAAATTTGCATTCTCTATGAATCATTGATTAATTTGCATTTTTCATGACGATAAGGCATATTTTAAGTAAAAAAGGTAGCAAAAAGTTACTAAACTGTCACTGGAGTGGTACTCCTCGTCATTGTGGTTGTAGTCTCAATGGTACATCTTCAGTTCCTTTACTTAAGGATCATAATTGTGCCATAATGAAATTATATTCGATTAGTCAGATCAACTCTACATTTCCTGTCTTGTCTGCAGTCATTTTATTTTATTGCTCTGTTTTAGGACATCACGTTATGGAAAGGTACAAATATGTAGATTTCCCTTGGGGAAAATCATTTGAGGTACACAATTGGACCATGTTGTAGCTTTGAAGGTATATTTTGCTGCTGTCGGAACAAAACCTCGTATCTCCATTTTCATTATTTTTCACTTTTTGACACTGAAAACAGCTGTTGTCCTTTACATTGTGTGTAAATTTAATGATGAATGGACCAAAATAAATGGCCCAAAATGACTTGGGGGGGGGGGGGGGGTCTGGTTCCATTGACTTACATTAAAAGTAAAGTAGGTTTCTTCTTTCTCCTGTAAAGTTATCATTTTTGCATATTTGAAGGTTTTGCACAAGGACCTTTTTTCTGACAGTGTACAATTTTTATAGTAAACAGCCTGATGGACACCGTCATTTATATGCAATTTTAGTAATAGTGTAAAACTGACAATGTGCACTGTGGAGTTTTGACAATGGTTTGTAGAGAATGGACATTCTGTTAACTATGCCATCTAACTGCCATATAACTGCACTGTTTAAACACCAAAATTTGCAAATTGCAACTTACTGCAGCACTCCTCCTCTCTTCCAATCATCATTTTTGCTTAGGTTTTGTTTACAATATTGTGAGAATACCCATTTATGACTTACTGAATGTTAAGCTAAGTATATCATTACATTCTTTAATTTTTTGCCATGGTTTTTATATTTCTTTTTAATGAAGGTTGTCTTAATCCAATAAAATATAGGTAGTTTGTAATCATTTAGCTGAAGGGCCCATATTCTATTTTCTTATTAACAATCATAATTCATTTTAACATGACTCCTTTCCAACATCTTTTTATCATTTAGAATTAAACTTTCTTTAATTCTGGTATATGTACATTAAGACTATATTAAGACTATATGTATATTGTGCTGACTGGTCTTCACCAGGTTTGCACACACTGTAGCTGGTATTTTGGCCCATTCCTCCTGCAGATCTCCTCTAGAGCAGTGATGTTTTGGGGCTGTCGCTGGACAACACGGACTTTCAACTCCCTCCACAAATTTTCTATGGGTTTGAGGTCTGGAGACTGATTAGGCCACTCCAGGACCTTGAAATGCTTTTTACGGAGCCACTCCTTCGTTGCCTGAGTGTTTGGGATCATTGTCATGCTGGAAGACCCAGCCACGTTCCATCCACAATGCTCTAACTGATGGAAGGAGGTTTTGGCTTAAAATCTCACGATACATGGCCCCGTTCATTCTTCCCTTCAAACGGATCAGTCATCCTGTCCCCTTTGCAGAAAAACAGCTCCAAAGCATGATGTTTGCACCCCCATGCTTCACAGTAGGTATGGTGTTCTTGGGATGCAACTCTGCATTCTTCTTCCTCCAAACACAATGAGTTGAGTTTTTACCAAAAAGTTCTATTTTGATTTCATCTGACCACCTGATATTCTCCCAATCCTCTTCTGGATCATCCATATGCTCTCTGGCAAACTTCAGATGGGCCTGGACACGTACTGGCTTAAGCAGGGGGACACGCCTGGCACTGCAGGATTTGAGTCCCTCTCGGCGTAGTGTGTTACTGATGGTAGCCTTTGTTACTTTGGTCCCAGCTCTCTGCAGGTCATTCATCAGGTCCCTCCGTGTAGTTCTGGGATTTTTGTTCACCGTTCTCATGATCATTTTGACCCCATGGGATGAGATCTTGCGTGGGTCGTTGCGTTACAGACCTCTCTCATCTTTCTAAGTAGGAGAACTTGCACAATCAGTAGCTGACTAAATACTTTTTTGCCCCACTGTATATATAAATATATAGTTTTCATGTCATCATGAAAACAGTACGATAAAAACAGGCTGTTATAACATCTTTGCTCCTGAATATGGACTTCAGTATGGACAGAGTGAGTGATGAGAGGTAGTTTTTGAAGAATTCTGAAAAAATGTTCATAAAAAAAGCAAGGAGCATTCAGTTTTCCATGATATGGGACCTTTAAGTAACTTTTATTCTTTGGTCTTTTTTTTAAAACTAATTACGTGATTCAAGTATAACAATAAATGCCAGATTATCCAGTTACTAACAGGCTATAACTGATTGTGACAGGCATAAACCAACAGGACTCTCATTCTGAATCTGATTCCAGACCAGATATTCTTAACAGCACGAGAAAAAGGGACAAGATGTTCTTTAGCATCACATCAGAACACACTGCCACAGATTTCAGCCAGAATGTCAGTATGTCCCAAAAATCACCAATGACACATTGTATTTATGACTCAGATCTGCCCAAAAAATACTGATTAAAGCAAACATTGCACTCTGAAATTATATTATGGCTAGTAAGGTTGCTGGACATTAGCCTGACACAGCATCTTTCTGCACTGTGTATTCTCTGTGGAGCTGAAGGAGAGGAAGGCAGAATAACTCAGGTGGAAGAAAGCGGCCCAAGTGCTAAATATTGAAACATGTTTTGTAATGTCAAAGTCCTACATTGTTCACGCAGTTACGCTGCTTTGGGGCTCTCATCAGTGGAACTGCTCCACCCTTTCAGAGTGACGGGGAATTTGTCAGCTAACAAAAGAACATCATGCTTCTTTCAAATATGATGGATGCAGTTTAGACCGTTTCATTTTTTTCAGACCTTATAACAGCTGAGCTGTCTTATCTTCAAAAGACCAGCACAGCACAGGCTCTGCGAGAGCAAACTAATTCATCTCATCAAGCAATCAGTTATCAGCACAGACATTTATTAGTTGACTGAGATATGTTATTGCTTGCCTTGAGAGCAGCAAGGGCTGTATACAGATAAGCCAAGCAGAGAAAGGATGAAGAGGACAAAAGGATGATGCAGCAAAAGGCAAAGCAGCCACTGGCATCTGGCCCTCTCCATAAAACATGTAACTGGAGCCATGTTGTGAGCAGAACTGAGTGCTTGTTATTTACCAGCCATAAATTTACTTCTCTCTCAGACTCCTTACTGTGCTCTCTTCTATACACAATCTCTCATTCTCTTCATTACATGTGACAAAAATGTTAACATGTGTTTTGGAGTATTTAAAAAGCTTTAAACTGTTAGGATTATTAGGGATGCACAATGATATCAGACATCAGTCGGCAGACTGATATTACTAACTCATATTTCATGATGTTTTTATTCTGGAAGAGGAGAATATTTAGCTAGAGAGCTAAAATATCTGCACTTTCTTAATTTGTAACCTTACAGGAATGAATGTTATGTCTCTCTGCAATGATAACCCAGGAAGATTTAGTCCCAACTTCTATATTTTAATAAATGTTTATGTATCAGCGTCGGCACCTGCATCAATTATTATTCCAATATTGGAATCATCCCACAAATCGTACAATGGTCCACAACTATAATTTTTGGTGTTAATTTTATTGTTTCAATTACTATTATATTGAAACAGCAAGTAGATGACTCAATTCTGTTGATTCTGTTTATACTGTCTTCTGTCCACCAGGTACTATTTGTTAATCTAAATACCTCTGTCCAATGACAGGCTCATCTTTTCTTTCTCTATTGTATATTCATTGTTAATTAATTGTACTATCATTGTTTTGCTAACCAGTGTGGACCAGATAAGGGTGGGTTCCCCTCCTCTTAGGGAGTTTTGGTTGCCGCTGTCACTCTTGGCTGGATCCAGATTTCCGTAAAGCTGCTTTGCGAGGATGGCCATTGTAAAAAGCTGTACACAAATAAATCAGAATTGAATGGAACTGAACTCCAGGTTTAGTCACATTATGTCCATGTTTCATTTTGAAGCACAGCTTGACAGGAAGCCTGCATAGAAATGCTCAGATGTACTGAGAAAGCGCTGGGCTTCACAACCAGTCAACAACTTTATTCAAATTCTTAAATTCTCTGAGCCTTTGTGATTTACTGGCTAAGTGATCTACTGAGAATCAGTTTGACATTAGGTTCAGCAGGTGTAGCTGTACATCAAAGAAACACATTCTGCCGTTCTGCTAGGATGCTGGATCAGAAGATTCCCTGGGGTAGGTCACCACTGAAGGAAATACACCTAAAATTACTCCATTGCTTGGAACAGATATGAATCAAACAGACTGTAGATATTTTTTATAGCTGTAGCATGCAGGTAATTCTCTGAGCTCTCTGAGCACACGGCTTTGTCCAAATTTGGGTTTGCCACCTCTGCTTCCAGCCCACGCTATGTGATCAAATACTGCTTTTTCTCATCCTCCTCTTCAGTAGCGTGACTCCGGAAGATGGAGCTCCTCAATCCCACTTCCGGCACCAGATGACACCACAGACAGTCTGCTGCCTACGTTTCATCCCACAACATCGGACAGAAAATCCCACGGCAGTGATGGGCGAAGCTACAGCGTCATCATCGGCATCACCACAACACAAGTGCAGAATTATAACTCTGTTTAATACACGACCAGATATGTAATTACAGTTTATCAGAAAAACCTACTTCTGACTTTGACTTAAGCCGATAAAAGAAGACACATTACAGATGTTTACATTAACAATCTACCCACAGCTTTCACAAATCTGTCCTAATCTAGAACAGGGGAAGAGAAATAAATTGAAAGTGCTTATCAGACTCCCTCTAATCCAGTTCACTAAGTGCTTTCTGAGCAGGTCCTGCCCCAGTCCAGTGCTGGAGTCTGACCTACAAACCGCCTTCATCCACTGTTCTGCTGGTGCAGATCCGTCTGGTCACATCTGGACACACTGCTGATGTTGTCCCTCCCTCACCACATAATGAACCACTTCAGACACAATAATCCCCCCGCCTGACCGGTCCCATCCTGCAAGCTCTGACACGACACTGACATTCATTCATCAGCCTGATGCGAAATGAAGCATGAAATGCGACATGAGAAATGAGAACGAAGTGAGACAACACATCAGTTCAAAGACTTGCAAAGCTTCATCTCCAAAACTATGTTCACAATTGCCAGTGTTCATACACAAGAATGTGACCCTTAAAACAAGGGATCAATATCCGAACAGGTCAGAGAAGGACACAGGTCTTTCTCCCTTATTATACAGTTCTCCATGTGGAGGCTACCAGCAAATCCCCACTATGCACTTGTTTTTGTTCAGCTAGGTAAAGGTGACTAATGTCCTGATGATGAATTAGCTCTGCTGGGTTTTCTGAACAGATCAGTGATTCTAGAAATATAGTCCATCTGTAATGTGCAGTCATAAAATCCACATTGGGGACAAGGGGGCTGCTTCATAATTACAAATACAGAGCTAATATCGGACAGGGTGTTCTTTTAAAATACCATATCTACCAGAGATAGCTACATCTACTAGCTCTGGTGTACTTTATGGGCTTAGCGTTACAGCAACCGTCGAGAATAAACAATAGCGTCATACCTGTTTCTCCTAAGACGTTTTCTCATACTGCACATCTCACTTGGAGAACTGTCGCACATGCCAAGACAGGGTGACGCCAGTTTCATCAAATAATTATGCAGCTTAATTTACGTATTAGCCCACAGTTCACTGAACTGAAAACAGGAACGACAGAGAGGTTATCAACTGTTGTTTTTTTTAATAAATGCCTCTCTGGTGCAGATGGTGGTCCACAAGGACAAGAGACCATTAAGCTATCTAGCTTAGTTAGGTTACTGAACGCTGCTACAACACCAGACAAGATCATACTACCGTTATATACCTGATTAAGAGGCGTTTGTGATCTGACAGTAAAGATTCAGGCCTACTCACCGTACGCTGCTCGTATCTCAGTGATCTCAGCCATTTTGAGGGATGGGGCGCGTTGCGTTGCGAAAAAAGCGAAAATATAAGACGGCAGAACAGCGGCAGAACGACAGCTCCTCTGGACTAACTGGACATATCTCGGCAATTCCTGATTACATTTTTAAATTTCATACTGCAGCTGTTTTTATAGGAGCTGGTCGAGCGCTGCGGTCCACTCCTCTCTGCTCTGATCGGTGATGGTGATGGTGATGCTGCTGCTGGTGGAGCTGGTGCTGCGCACGCGCAGTTCCGCTGCTACGGCAACGGGGGAGGCCCCGCCCACTCTATTCACTCACACTGACGAGCGGAGTGAACGGGAGCAGAAAACAACATGAACGCCTCTTTTCCTTTTCTGTCGTTTCCGCTAATCGCTTCTCTGACAAAACATATTTGCTTCTGAATCATTTTTTTAACAAGTTAGAGCAAGGCCTTGTCAAAAAGGTTGTCTTTCGGTTTTTTTTTTATTCCTTCCATCAGTGGTCTTACAAAGCTTTTCTTCTGGGTCTACAGGCAAAACACTTGCTTCTCGAACACTGAGCATTTGAATACGATATACTGTATATCGTTAAACAAGCTATAACAAGACCTTGTAAAAAGAGAGTGGGGAGGAGAAGAAAACAACACATGCTTTCTTTTCCCAATTTTATTTCATCGGTTGTCTTGGAAAGCTTTGGGGTCTACAGCCAAACACTCTGTGCATTAGTAAACAAGGTACAAGATTGTTCTGCCAAAAGGTTTTGTTGTTGTTGCTTTTGACCTATACCTTTTAATAATGTCAAAGCTTGATAAAATACACTTCAAGTCTCGCAGTAGCTTCAAGCCATGGCACTGTACACAATGATGTGCAAAGATAAACAACTACCTTACACTTCAGCCTCATTTATAAGGTTTGGGTGGAGGCACTTGGGAAAGTGGCCTGAAACTGAAGCTATGATACCTTTCACTTCTAAGCAGACTACAGCGTGTCTGCACGTACTATTGTAAACCTGGCAGGTGATGACCAGACAATCCATGAGTGTCAGCCTCTTAAAAATGTTTGTCTAATCATTTCTTTGCAATAGGATATCTTTTGAAAATGAAATATTGCCAACACTGTACAAAATCTTTGTAATGCATCTTTTGCATGAAAGCTGTTTGCTAGAGCTGTTTGCTGCCTGAAGCTCACACCACTGAGAAAGTGGCAGACAGTAATACCAAAAGTGACCACGAGGTCTTTATTAAGGGATAAATGCTGTAAGTGCAGTTTTGACATAGTGGCAAAGTGTTGCATGGGTTTACTGAATCCGAGTCTGATAAACACATCTGAATGGCCTTGATATGTTTAAAGGATGTATTAATAAACAGCACAGAGAATCTGTGCTTCACAGCCTCATCTCTACAAAATTTAAAAGCAATTCTTATCTCATGATCTGAAACTTAACATACCTCTAGTCAGTGATTAGTGGATGTATGATGGATCATGCTGGATGTAAAGCAAAGCTGGGCTCTCTAAATAATCAATCTGAATAGATTTATATAAAAATTATGTATAGTGCTCTCACTGGTGATAAGGCACAATAGCATGTAAGAGCAGAGGAGAAATAAACACCTCAAACATCTCTCACAACAGACAAGGACAAATGACAGAAAAAGATGAAACCCTGAAAATGTACAATCTGACATCATAAATAAGAATATCAACTTGTGCTTTGCTTTTTCATTGTTGTTCTGTTCACTTCAGAGAAGCTGAATTTAAGGTATACTACTGCAAATTTAAAACACTTATATAATGAAAAATCCAATGTCCCTCAGCTTTCTGCAACAAACGTACTATGTAACAGTGTTTACTCCGTTTCAAAATTAACCATTCACTTTACTCCATATAGTCAATATATGGAAATGTGTGGCCTGTTTTAAATCCACTGGTTTTGTGATGTCACAAGAACTAACTCACACATATCTGCCTGTTCAGCCTACAGCAGTTTAGCCCCTCCCATTCATGTTGAAGTTTTAAGCAGTGTTTCAGCCTGGACTGCTTTCTTAATATGGCACAGTACAGGACAGCCAATCAGAACAGAGGTAATTTCATATATCTGTCTTAAAGGCACAGCAAGGCACAAAGAGAGTTTGGAAAATTGTCATGTAAAACAAATCAACCATTTCAGTACAAAAAAGTTACACAAAAAGTGGACGTCAGGGAGAAAAATAAATAACAAAAAGAGTAGAATATGAGCCCTTTGAAAGGGCATCTGTGTAGAATTGGATATTGAAATTCAGTACTTTGATGTTACTGACCTGAATCTGTCAGTGAAAGTTGTTCTATTCATGACTGGTTGTCTGAATTACATTCTGTTTGCATGTTATCAGCAGCAGTTTTGCTTAATTAGTTTGCAATCAGTTGTGGTCAGTAAATATACCCACTTCCAGCACCTCATACTCATTTCTAGTTTAAATCACAAATGATAGAAGACAATTTAAAGGAAGATATTGTTGCTGTCCAAAGAAACAATTGAAATGTTCCAAAATTAGTTAGAATAAAATCTCTTTACATTAACATACATAAAAATTTAAGCACGTTTTTTCTCTCCTGTGAAGTTACCATTTTAGAGATACTTGTTTTCTTCAGACAGCAACAACATAAAAAAATGTATTGTTCAGGAATCGGTATCAGAGTCAGTGTATTGCAATTTTAACCGATATTCAATCCATGTCTTATGGTACAACAATAAAGGAAAACAACATCCCATCTTTGGTACAATAAACTGTTAAATATAGTATGGTTATCACTTGATATGAATTGGTGCTTTGGTTTTACCAAAACCCACTATTTCTACAATAAAATACTGTCTGATGGTTACAAAAAGACATTGTAGCAGTAACCCTGCTTTTCCAAAATAACAAAGATCAGCATGAAGATTGTCTATTGTTTATCAGTTCCCATATTAAGCTCTGTGACATCACTGCTTTACAGCATGACCTGGCATTTAGAATGATCTCCTAGGCCTAGAATACCATGAGTCATCAGTTCCAGTCAGGACAGCCTACAGGTTTCAGTGGCGTCTCACAAACCTCTCTATCAAAACTGCTGAACACTTCACTTTCAAGGCCTCGTATTTACCTGGGCTTTGAAAACATCTTTCTCTCTCTGGTCTGTATCTCCATGGCAATGTAGTCAACAGCTCCATGCGTGGACTAAATACCGGTCAGCGTGGAGGTCTGCTCAGTCTGCTGGCCGTGGCAGTGGAAAGCTCGTGTGTGTTTCTTGCCTGCTTCCATGAGTCACTGTCTGCTCATGCGGGCGTGCTGTGTATGACAGAGAAGCTATGTAGCGTATCACCGTCTGTCTCTCCCTCTGTCTCTCTCTCCCTGGCCTGGGGGATGCTGTGGTGCGCAAGAGCTGCTGTAATACTGCTGAAGTCTTTCTTTATAATGTCTGCTCACAGGTTAGTTAGCAGGGCCAGGATCAGCGAAGGGCATGGTGTGCAGCACCTCGTCAAGCAGCTGCAGGGCACGGTGCAGATGCACCTCCACCCAGCAGGGCGTCTGTTTGATGCTTTGCCGTGGGTAGTCTGGCCCCCAGCCCTTCACGAAGCTCAGACGCAGTATACACAGACGCCGCAGATCATCCACACCTATACCCGCTGCTGCAGAGAAACCTAAGGAGAAGCACAGGTGAGTATCACAGTGAATTACCACCAAGGCTGCAAATTATAATTGAAGAGCTTCATTCATTTTCTGAAAGGAGTAATGGCTTATATATAAAGGAAAAATACATTGTTGTTCCTTTAACAAAGGTGGTATTAATCGTAATATAGCATTGATATTTCTTGTATGTATAAATGTATAAAGCCCACTCCCAACAATGTGTATGCTGAAAAAAACACAATTCACATAAAAGTTTTTTTCAATTATTTCCATTAATCATCATTTTCAGTTATGGCCTCAAGCTCTAGAATTCTCTTCCTGCAAAGTGGAGAAAGCACATCAATTCCAAAAATGTTTTAAGAATATAAAAATACACTTATATACCATTTGATAGTCCCACAATATCCTGAGTACTGTTTGCAGTAAGCAAAATGATGACTGTATCAATTTTGTTGCGTGTCTTACTAATGAAATTAGAGGAGGGAGGCTGGTGGTCTGTAGCATATGATCTTGATTGTTGCTGGTTGTTTGCATGCTTTGGTGGTCAAATTAGGCAGTTAAATTAGACAGCAAAAGAATGCTTGAACTGTAAATGCGCTTCTATTACTCCAGAAAATGCACACAGATGCATGAATCACAACTGTTATACACTGGAACAGTGTTTGTATTAACCTTTAGTACATTGTGTTTTTAAAAACAAATGGACTGAACACAGCAGATAGAAACACTGTGTCTTAAATCAAGTGCTACAAACAAAGCCTTTCTACTTTTAACTTAGCTATGCAGAGCTAGACAGTCTAATTTCTGTATGATTATTAAGAGGAACTTCAACAACACCCACACGCTATCTGGGTGACACACTGACAAACCCCACAGAACATACAGCCCCAGAAGCCCTTTCCACAGAAAAACTGAATGAACCACAAAAACCACACCACAAAACTCTTGAGGAAACTCTTCTATGCTTAAAACCATTGACATTCTCAATTTACTGCCATCTGACACTTTAAAAACTTCTTAATTTTAAGAGTATTAGTATTTTACTGATTTGCATAGTTATGTTTGTTAAAGGCTTACCTCTGTCAAGAATTTTCCCAAATCACTAAAAACTCTGGACATTTCTGTATTAAACAGCTACAGACCTCAGTTTCAAATCTACATTTGAAAAAGTTGTTTTGAACCAACTCAGCATTTTTTTAATTTAAATTATTTCAACAAATTTCAACCATGTTTGTGATCCCATTACTGTACTGACACTAACTTTATAAAGGTATTAAATTATATGTAGCTGAATGTTAAAATATCACTTGTTATATTACCAGATCTTAGGGCTATATAAATAACTTGCCTTGCTTGCTTTACTTATGTAGTGCACTAGCAACTTTTAGTGCAAGCTGTGTGTTCACACTGGAAATGACGCAGGATGTAGTGGACTGTGAATACCTGGATAATGTACTAAAAGTGCTGGGCAATGCACAATGCAGCCAAGGATTTCAAAATTGTCCAAAGGTAACTGGACATGTAATGTCGAACTTCAGCTAGCTAACCTTTGTGAAATGCTAATGTTGGCACAATTCAAGGACATGAGGTACTGCACAGTAATTAGTCATTCTGTTTAGTGCAAAGTGTTAGTGTTTGATTTGAGACAATACTACCCCACTATAAAGGCTCTAAAGAGAGCTATAGAATATAGTGTAAGAATATAGTGCCCAAACTGAGACAAGAAGAAAGAGAGATGGTTAGAGGTCAAAGATTACTCACTGACAGCAGGAGCAATGCCCCCCACACTGCCTGGCCCTGGAATGTTCCCTGCCACTGCTGCAGCCTGTGCAGCTGCAGCTGCCTGTGCAGTTGCTGCCTGCTGCTGCATCTGCCTATGGCACTGTCGTAGGTCAAAAACCTAGACAGAGAGAGAGTGAGGAGAAAGAAAAAGTGGAAGTTGCCAAATATGTAATCTTGCACTGCTTTTGTATATCGGGCTGTAATGTAAGCCACAGTTCCATCAATCCATGGTAACAGTCCTATGAGTCAGAAGTCTCTTATAACATGCATGCTACATGGAAAGCACAACAAACACTTTCTAAGACTAATTGGTGGAGATTCACTGTATCTGTTGAGCAATATTACCAAGCTAATGTTGGTGAAATCGACTTTGACATTAAGATTTGAGACAATTTTGGCACAATCCATATATGGTGATATTTCACCTTTATGTAGGCTCCTGGGTAGATCTTGTGCACAGCATCTCCTGGCGCTCTCCCTGCCTCCCTGTCCAGGTAGTAACTCTGCACAAAGACAGCATGATCACTCAGGCAGCGCATCCACACGTCCCCTTCTCCACGACACTCCAGCTGCACGCCCTTACCGATGTGGAGCCTGGGACAGAAGAAAGACACAGTACACACTGGAATAGCATAATGAGGAGTACTATATTCAGCACAGGCTTTGTGAACACTATCCATTGTTGATATTTTACTGACATTCAGCTATTCAACTCTAATGCTAAACCTCACTCTAACCATAACCTTAAAGAAGATTTCCACCAATTTTTCAAAATTCCAGCATAATTAAATAATATAGATGTAAACAAAGTGAAAAACACTCTCACCGTGCTCTCTCACTGGCATCTGTGCGATGCACGTTACTGAGTTGCCCCAGACAGAAGCGATCTCCTCCTGATGGGTCCACGTATCCATCCACAGTTACCATAGGGCAGTTAGCCAGCACCTTAAACATCTCCCCCACCTGGATATCCATCTCAAAGTACGAGATGGAGCACCAGAACTCTGGACCTGGAGAACAAGTGGAACAAACATTTTAAGTAAAAAAAGGAGTAGTTTATATATGTTATTAAATATGTTTATTTGTCTTTGTGTATGTAAAAATGAATGAACCTGGATGGTTGGAGACTGGCTGTGGGTATGAGGCTGGAGTGTGATGTTGAGACCCTGGTGAGAAATATTAGATAGCAGATTAGATGAGGTTTAAAGGAATAATTTAGAGTAGACACATTTACAAATACTTAAAATAATTTGAAAAATGATTATTTATAAATGCTGAAACATCTTCCCATTGACTTCTCCTCTAAGTTTGTTGTGAGTCAGTGAGTTTTTTTTTTTTTTCTAAGTACAGTGAAACAAAATGATGCCTGAGGTGATCGACTGCATGATACAGATGTGGCATATATGACTAAGGTTGAAAAATTATGAAGGATTCCTTTAAATTCAAAAGATCAGTGAAATTACATTAAAATGCAAAGGCCATCAACAAAAACACTGCTCAACATCCCCAGTCCCAAAAATGCATTACTATAGAGAATAAACAATCAACCAACTTACAAAAATGACCAGTGTGGTGGGGAGGGGCTTGCTGTTGACTTCGCCCATTTTGTTGGGATCCCACAGCTGTGTAGGAGGCAGTACTTGTTCCTGTCCAAGTTGTAGCTGAGGTTTTAAAGAATGTGTCAAAAACAGGTTAACTCAACTTACAGTGTCCTATAAGCACTTACTGAGCATTTAGTGAAAACTGGGGCTCATGTGTACAGCAAAAGTCAGAGGCCACCTTTTATTTATTTCATGTCCTGAAATCAAAACTAAGTCTCCTGAAAAGAACCAAAGCAAGAAGTAATAAAGGCAAAAGATAAAAGCACAATATTGAAAGTTTTGATATTATATTTAGTTGTTGGTGCTTGGCTATTTTGAGAGCAAATAAATGAATGATGGTCTCTGACATGCACAACTCTGTACACTGAAAAAAGTGACACATTAAGTTTTGAATTTATTTGATTTTATTTTTTATTTATTTTCATAATTCAACTGCGTACATCAGTGGTCAGACCTCCCTTCTGGGCCCCCAAGACAGTCCAGATTTTTGTTCTAGTAACTCATAACACATAGGACAAAATGTGTGGGGGTCCCTGAAGACTGGCTTGAGGACCTCTGTAGTACTTCATTACATTTTACATCAACACAATTGTGACTTTCAGTTTACTTACAATTATTTGTGCTTATGTAATCTGTTTTATTTGTATGGATAAGACCATACTGTAAGCTTTATGATTCGGCTTCAGGTCCCCTTGCACATATAATCATACTCATTAAGATTTTTAAAGGTGACTCTGTTAGCAGTACTCACTGTGGTAGGAGGTCTGTGTCTGTGTGTGTTTGGGGGTGCTGTAGTCACTCTGGCTGTCAGCAGGTTGTTGGCCAGAAGCCTGTGTGTGTGTGGTTGTGTGTGTTGGTGGGTGTGTGGCAGTGGGGGTAGTCGGCGGAGAACTGGAGGCCAAAGCCCTGCTTGGAGGAGAGGCTATCTGCAGCAGACCCTCAGTACAGCTCCCCTGCAGGGACAATCTGGAACTGCTCACTGTACATAGACGAACAGACTGACATTAGAATAAACAGTAGAATAAGAAACCTCTTTATATGACGTCTGAATACACACTACCGTCCAATAAATATTATAAAACCAACCAGGATATTTAAAATATTTTATTCACCATTTCAAGTATTATGGGAACAACAAGAAGTTATTAAATGATAAATAATATGTTGTAATGTTCTATTTCTAATAAGATGATATAAAAACAAGAAATAGGCTTTAATAAAATGCTGATCATGACTATCTGATCTTGAAATCTGATATCTAGGGCAGGTTTGTTCTTCATCTCAATCTGATTGGCTTCACAAATTGTAGATAAGGTTATGATTTGGAATCTTTTAATGAAATTCAAACAAAATAAAAAGAGTTAATCGGTGTTACAATCATTTTAGATGTTGATAAATAATTGAAGACTGTCTTTCTGCCTATGCAAGAATTTTAAGAATGTAAGCCCAGATATTTTATCTTCATGAAATATTCTTTTAACAACACGTCCCTTGCTGCTTATAAAAAAATAAGCCTTAAATTAATATTTTAAATTACTACATTTATGGAGAATAATGACCAGAGATTTAATTAATTGTTTTCTTGGTTCAGTGAGACTCACCAGGTGGGGAGAGGGGCAGGCTGGGGTACAGGGTTATTGAGGGAGGGGAGTGATGATGGGGCTCTGGAGGCAGCTGGAGGGGGGGCAGTTGTTGGCTGTAATGGTCAGGGGCACGGTGGTCCTGCTGGGAGGGCAACCTGGATGGCCTTTCCATCTGAATACAGTCATGGATGTACTCTTCCTTTATTGGCCTGCCTGTCGAGAGGGAAGCTAGTACAAAAACAGAAGGGGAATCTTTAGCTTGGCATGAACTAGCGTCAGGTAGATTTTATTTCAAGCTGTTAGGGACATTACCTGAACTTTTTCATATTTTTTGGTATAATTACAGACATTTCAATATTGCCTACTCAGTCAAATTCACTTCACTGCATATATACATAGACATATTGAACAGACAGACTTGGGAAAAATGACCAAACCTGTTTGTTTTTTATCTATAAATACACAAGTATAAGCATCCTCCTTCAGTGCTTGATGAGACAAGCCCCACCGAGCCTACCTCTGACACATATACAGATGTTTTCATACTTTGAGCACGAGCAGGCTGACAGTAACATACAATCAAGTGTAGTGATAAGCAGGTCAAGGAATACCTGACAAAAGGTCTCACCCCCTGATCTCCAACAACATTCAGACATGGCAACAGCAAACAGATAGTGACAACAAAAATGATCCCCAGCTACTCACCTGTGGTCTGCAAACTCAGTCCAACTGCATGGAGAAAGAGCAGAGACAGAAACGCCAAAGAGCTGTGTTACAGTGTAACGGATTACAATGCCAACACTAACAGAGTATTGCATTCTGATCAAGAGAATCTGCTGAAATTGTCTACTGCTCTAAGAAATTATGTCCTCAGGCAAGTTGTGGTGAATTCTGTATTCTTTTTTAGAGTTCTTGTTTTAGTCTGCAGCACACAATTGTATAAAAACACTCTTCAGAATGTTATAAACAAATAAAAATGCAATTTATTTATAAAGAGTTCACGATTCCACAGATTCCACTCAGACCTAGCCATGAGTTATATGTCTGCTATTCTTTTGGTCTAACACTCCTACTTTCCTTACACTATGTTTTTAATGAGGGCTGCACACATACCGATGCCGGGAGACACCACCCGTTCGTAGTGGTAGGGGTTGACGCACACATTGTCATACTTCAGATCGAAGGCGTACTGGCAGAACTTGACATGTTTGAGCTCGTTTTTGTGGAGGTCTGGCCAGCGCCACAGTCGAGCATATATGACATGGGGAAAGCCTTTTCGTCCAGCTACCTGCAGGAGTACAGACAGGGCCCGTCAGACTCTGGATGATGAGGATGAGGAGCATGAGAGGAAAAGGCAATGCTTACAAAGAGAAAGAGAGTATAAAAAGAATGGAGACAGCCTTGGGGCCATGCTAGGAGCAGGAAAGAGAAGCAAGACAAGGAATATGTTATTATACTACATTCCCCATCAAATTCTGAACATGTTTGACTCTTCCAGAGATAAAATAAAAGGGTATGGCAAAGAAAAGATTGTAATATAGCAGAGCCTTAGGCCTGAGTGTTGAAGTGGTGAAGCTTTAAAGCTCCTGCCAAGCTCAAACACTGCATGATTCAGACTGATTCAACCATTCCAGTATTATAACATCACCAAAGAAAAAATATTTGTGTGTGAAGGACAAGCTAAGAAAGAGAGGGAAGTGTGCAAGCATGTGAGCACAAAAGTAGACAGAGATAACTTTAGAAAAGGCTGTAAAAGTAAGTTTGGCACATTGTTATTCTTGAAACGTAAACCTGAAGTTAGCAAAACTTAGAATAATTAAAACAATGCTCATAAAATCAAAGGGAAGACGTATGTAGAATATATATACATAAATAATTTTAAAAAGGGACAAATATTTTCAGTTGATGCACCACTAAAAATTCCTGTCACTCAATGTAAATGAACTTCTAATCTAATTAGAAATCTAAATTAAACTACTTAAATACTTTGTAGCAAATAACTGACAAATGAAAAGGTAAAACATTTATGCACATTAATGTTGAAAACATTTGGCCAATGACAGCACTACATTGGTATCAGATAAAAATCTAAGTATTCAACTATTACGTAAAAACCTATAGTGGCCAAACTGATTAGCTAAACCTTCCGCCCAATGACCGCTGGGATAGACTCCATTGTGGTGAGCTATTGTGGTGAGCTCAAATAATTACAATCAGGTAATTGTGCAATAACTGTGATAGGTTTAGAATCATCCATTTCAGAGGATTATATGTTGTCTACTTAATACTCTGATCAGAGCGCTGGGCAAAGCCAATTGTTTACCTTATACCTTATGACACAGGTTCACAACCCTGGTCTTAGAGTACCCCTGCCCTGCCCATTTTAGTTTTTTCTTAGCTCCTGACACATCCACTTCAAGCCGTGAACAGCTTATTAATGAGCTGATTAGTTGGATCAGGTGTGTTGAGCTCTACCCCTCGTCCTGGAGAGCTACCTTCCTGCAGAGTCCAGTTCCAACCACAATTTGCCACAACTGCTCCAATTAATCAACCTCTTCCCAAGTCCCTAGATCAGATGTATTAGAGTTAAGTAAGGTGTGGGACAGTTTGTTGAGTACAGGTTGGAACTAAACTCTGCAGAAAGGTCGCTCTCCAGGACCAGGGTCAGAGGTCACTGCACAAAAATGTGCAGAGCAAGGGGTTCTCCAGGACTAGGGCTAGGAATCACTACCTTAAGACAATGGTAATATAGGCTAAATTGGTAAACAACAAACCAACACTATCATGGTTCACTGAAAATATGCACGTAAAATGCATCCCAGCCTAACTTTAGCTTGGAGGTAACTTGTTACAACACAAAATTAACTTCATTTTAAGAAAATTGATGCAAGACCCAATGAACAGGAACCAGCAAACTGCTTAGAATGCTGGAAAGCTCTGCTTTCTGCTTTCCAGCTGGCTTTCTGGCTACTAAAATGTCATCAAACGTCACAACCTCATGTCATTCAAGTGGCAGTAAATGTATCACAGACAGTTCTATTTACGCTGAACTCACAATAGGACTCTGCTAAATCAAAGGTTACCAGTTTCACAAATGCAAAGATGAAAAAAATTGTTGAACACACTCAAAATGTTTACTTTAGTATAACTGCTGGATGTGTTGTACGTTTTCTTCACTCAGTCCAACGAATGTCCAATAACTTCAACTGTGAGTCCCAACCAGTAAAAGTAAACTTGGAATATTGCTGGCATTATCTGTCCCAACCAGTTGGCCAAATATTACAGGTATGTTGTGGTATAATTTGCTGCTCTAAATACTGTTACAGCAATGTCCCACCCAAAGGAGCTACCTTCCAGAGAAAGGGTCAGACTTGGCATTCACCTACATTTCTCATTATGTTTTACTAACACACACACAGACAAAGGGCAATGCTGAACAGACACTTCCCAATCTCACACAAACATTTCATAATTAACAGACTTCCAAGGCAAAGTGCCACATTTTGTGGCATACAGCCACCTTGGAAATGCAATTTTAGAACAGGACAAACAGATCTTGAATAAACACTGAGCACAGAACTACAGTGAACACACACTTAAAGCATGTGTAGATTGTGTACACATACTTAAAATACTGACCCTCTCAGATAGACACACACACACATACGCACACACACAGACTCAGAGACAGACAGGCTTTAACTTAACCCTGCCCCTTTCCTGTGTCTCAGACAAAACAACCCTCTCTCTCTCCCTCACCCCTCCTTCTCCCTCTCTCTCTCCCACTCTCTCTCTCTCTCTCTCTTTCTCATTCCCTCGTACTGTCTGCGACTGGGGGAGGGGAGAGGAACTTTTGGTCTCTCTTCTGTAGTGCGTTCTTCTTTCTATATTCATCAGCCAAAGAGTACAGAACAACCGTATTCACATCACCACAATAAAGTCCTAAACTGGGTAGCAGCAGTGGGCCACAGCAGCCATTCTGAATACTAGCAGTGTTTTTGCTTTTCACTACTTCAGCACCTTAGAGTTGTTGTCTTAAGATAATCGTGACAAAACTGCCAAAGCAACACACTACAGCAACATGTGAATCTTCAAGAGTGTCATTAAGTTCAGTAACTGGTTCTGCCACTGCTATTAAAGTTTAACTGTAGGCGAGTTAAAACGTTTTAAAGGGGAATTCCACAGATTTTTTTTCCTGCAGAATTATGTATGTATATGTATTAGATGTAAACATAGCTAATTCAAAGTTGTTTTACTTGAAATACTCAGTTCACTTTCTGAGTCAGAATTGTTCACAGTGGTGGTGATAATGCTTCTAAAAGCTATCTCACAAAAATGTTTTTCCATTAAGTGGTGATAAATTTGTTGACATTGGCCTGAAATGTATTTTTAAATCCGTTCATGGCAGATAAAGACAGGTAGGGTATTAAAAAGAAAAGTAGTACCCAAAGAAAACCACTATTTCATCATTAACAACTTTATACATGAAAACTCAGAAGACATATGTAGGTCACTCTGGACAGTAATTATGTTTGTTTACATTTGTGTTGCAGACATTGCAACCTCTGGTTCCTATCACCAACACTGTAAGCAGCTCTGGGTGCATAATTCTCTCTACAGTACACCATTTCACATCAAATTGAATTACTTTGTTTACAACTCAAGACTTGAATTATACAGAAAAAAAACTTTTTTTTTGCTACATTCAGCTTTACATATTACTCTAATGAGACAGGTTGCACCATTAAAAAAAAACAAAAAAAAAACTTTTTTTCTAACCCAAAGCAGGTGTATCCTGCAAGCCACTTTAGTTTAATGTATGAAGTTGAACTATAAATTGAAACATTTATATTTAACTTTTACATTTACACAAACACATATTGTTTACAACCTGCCGAGAGTAAGTAAGAGAGTAAGTCTATATTCAATTACACTGTCAGTCAGACTGAATGCTGCCTACACAGAGGAAGAGGAGCAAAATAGCCCATCAGTCACACCACAGAGGATTACAACACTGGACTTCAGTGGTGTTTCACAATGTTCTGACTGCCAGCACTGGACTGGATCAAAGAGGAATCTGCTATTGTGTGAATTTTGAATTGCACTGTGGTGTTTCAGAGAGTTGCATGCATATGATAAACAGCGTTTAACAACGTGCAATCAGCTCTTGTGAAAGCATATTGTCTTACAGTCTTACAGAAGGAAAACCTTCTTCTTAGACGTTAACAAGATTTTATTCCATGTAATTTTGGACCATTTCTATTGGTCCACTGGTCATGAAATGTTGACATAATGTAAGGCCAACTGGCATTTTCAAATGGTGTAAAATGGAATTACAAGGTTTTCATATGACAGCATCGATCTGTGGTGACTTCCTTTATGGGCTATTAGTTGACCAGTAAAGTTTCATTTCATTGTTCAAGCTCAGACCTGCAGCCGACCGTCCAGCGTTCTCTGGATGGTCACACACTTGCTGGGGTGGACTCCGTTGGTGGTGATGGCAGTTATGAGGGAGTCTAGCTCATCTTTTTTCTCCTTCAGCTTCTTCACCAGACTCTCGATGGCACGCTTGGCAAAGCCCTCATTCTCCCCGCCCTGCCGGTGGCACATAAGGCTGTGAACGATGCTCAGACATGCGTCACTGCTACTCGGGGAGCTGACAGACATCCTTGAACCCTAGATCATGAGAAATCTCATTAAAGACTACCTGTTATATCTCATGAACATTTTCACCTGCATTCAACACCAGTTTTGACACTCTATCTATCTACCTATGTATCTATCTAAATACTAATGAGGGTGCCCCATAAAAGGCAAAGGAGGCCCAAAGAGTGGAATATTCTTCCATATCATATCTCTCACGCTACTTTGGCAGGTCCTCTAACACTGGCCAGAGGACATGAGTTTTCAAAGGAACTATTTCATCATTTGAACAAAAGAAAGAAGACAAGATGAAGGCTAGTACATTACGACGTATCACTAGCATGTTCTCATGGATTACCATCTTTTTCATAACCATTACTGGATGTGTATCATGAATAATCAATTCCAGCATTCCAGTAATTCCAAGTAATTCCAGCATTCCAACTCAGCCACGCTCAATACTACATAAAGTTTTAAACAGCAAGTACATTATTCTTTTTTCAAATTCAAGCCACAAACACATCGCCTGAGCTGTTATTAACCATCTGAACTGTTATTTCTTACAACTAGAAACTTTTTCTGTCTAACGTTCTTGATCAAACGCTCCTTAATAACGACCGCACGCGCATCATGTAGGAACAGGCAGTTAGAGAACAGAATGTAATGAATTAAGAAGTGCACTTACAGCTTTACTCTGTCATATGTGTAAACGCGGTGGTCTCCTCTGGACTGAACTTGTGTCTGCCTGTCTGCCTCCGTCTGTTTCATCTGTCTCACTCTCCCTCGTTCGCACATCCTGCTGCTCCCAGACGTTACGTTCTGTAACAGAGAGGGGGGTGAGGGGGCATGGGCGGGGTTTTTCGAGAATCCATCCAATCACCATCGTCCTCTCATACAGACACGAACTCACGGCCAACGATGACGCGACTTTCAACGCCTGCTGGTCTGCAGACAGGATGGTTGAACTGTCATTAGCACTGATCTCGTCGCCTCAAACGAACTTTTTCATTTCAGTTCAGTCCTCTCGCCGCTCACGCTACCTGCCTGCCTTTTGGAGTGACTGAAATCAGTTCAGATATTAAGGGCTTTTCCACAGAGTACCTTTTTTATCAGAACTACATCTACAGCTGTGAACCAGCAAAAGGGCTTATTGCATGAAATTCTCCTTCTAATTCTAGTTTATGTAATAATATCTGAGTTAATAGCCTTACAAAAAAAATCTGTAGCCTAGATGTTTCCATGACCAGCGCAGTGTTTTTAACAGCTTCGCGTATTAATACAGAATACTGACGCGACGGCTCTGAACACGGCTGAGCCAATCAGATTTCAGAACCGAAGCAATCTGTTTAATAATAATGAGCACTTCAGTAAACAGCGTAGCTGATTGTTGGCGCACGGAGGCCGCCAGGTGGCGATTTCTGGGTGGTCTGAAGCTGAAATGCTAATTTTCAGTTAGAGTAACTGCCAGACGCGAAGAAGAGCTGGGGCGTGCCTTCGATTGAAGGTTCATTTGAGTTGCGCTGATTTGATAAAAAAGGTTAACGTGTGAGTGAAGAAATCTGCGCTGCTATAAACTGGATTCACATTTATGATACTGAGTGGAGCTTTGACTGGAATTACGCGTCCAGGATTCATAACGAGAAAAGTTTTCCTTGATGCCTTTTCCCAACGTCTTTAGCCAGTCACTGTTTGTCGCCCTTGGCCACATAAACCAACGTTACAGTTGTGGATGGGTTGTTTTAGTGACATAATAATATAAACATACTGGCTGTGTTTTCTTTAGTCACCTAACTACACAGCTTAACTGTCTTGGTATATGTGGTATGAAAACAGTTCGCTAGGTGGCAAGCAACCAAGCTGAGGCCTGAACCGCGCCCCTCGTTAGCATAAATTAGGTTAGCTAGCTGAGTTGGGGATTGAAGCGTTCCCGAGGCTGAAGTTGAGGCAGAAGTCCCGTTCGCCAGCTTCTAGTTCGAATTTTCCCGTGACACCTTAAGTGAGCAAGTATTTTCACTCAGGCGCCTGAATGTAACTGCTGCACCATTTAAGGTGGAACGGAACAATTGGAACAATACGCTGGCGAACGGGAGGCCAATTTCAGCCGCGTGCAGCCTTAACGTCAGTTGTCGCTGGTGTTATCGATGTGAATATACGGCGGCCACAGCGGTGGAGTGTTTCGCATTCAAATCTGTTGTAAACGTTAGTTTTTGCTTAACGTAGCCGATTCGGTAAAGCAAAATGTGCAACGCTAACCCTCTGAGTAATAAAAGTATTTTTACTCTCATCTGCTCAGATTTAACTAACTAGCTAACGTTAACGTGTGTTCGGTGTTTAACGGCTGTAGTGGCTTTCAGGTTTTCGGAGACCTTTTGTGGGATAAAATTATGTAGTATTAACGTTAGACTTTTCTTTTTGCGTTGTTCGTGTTTTTATAGGTGCTATACGCGTTAACCGCCGTGATGCGTTACGTACAGCAAAGCTAGCTGGCGTTACTTTAGTCGCAGAACAAATAGAACGTGACTTAGCTAAGCTAGCTAACCGATTTAAGCTACGTTCATTTGTTCACTTGCTAACCTGGCCTTATAGCAGCCGTTGATACAATGCGATGTCATCTGGATAAGATCTTCAGGTCCCCAAATTTATAACTAATATAATTTGTTGTGTATGTTTCTGCCCGTTACAGTGTCGGGTGTTGAAAATGAATTCTCCAGCCTCACAGCTCTATCTGAAAAGCACATCTTCGATGTCCTTACATGACCGGCAAGTCTGAAATATTTGCATACAAAAACACAAAAGTTCAGTTTAGTAGTAAGCTGATACATGTGGACTGTTAACTGATGTTCGTCTTTCTCTTTCTCCCATTTTTAGCTTCACCAGCTTAGTGAAGAAAAGCCAGTCAGAGCTGACTGACATTGGAGCCAACATGCAGCAGCAGACAGCTTCGCTGAAGAACCAGCGGCTGGCTCAGCAGATGGCTAACTGGCCCTCGGTACTGGCTGCCCTGCAGAAAATACCGGTGAATTTCACGTTTTGTACAACAAAATTGAATGCTGCCTTCTAAATGAGAGGGAGCAGGTAACAATCAAATTATCGGGTCGCTCATGTAAACGAGAGATGGTATGATACAAAAGCAGTAGGGGCAATATTCTTGCTATAACCTGTTTAAGCAGTTTATAGAAAAAGTGCAGTGAGATTTCAGTTTTTTTTTCCCCTGATCAAAATAATTTTTTTCTGTTCTTGCATACAAAAGAATATGATAGGGCTGAGTAGGATATTGCTCATGACACCCAAATGGTGACTCTGAAAGCAGTTATTTCAACGTAGGTGTGCTTCCTGACTTATCAAAATGCATAAGGTGCTTATGTTAATGCACTTGATGTACTTATTTTGCTTAGTACAGTGTTAAAAATGCTGTCAGAGCAGTTATGCAGGATGAGACACGGTCCTTGGTTGCCAGCTTGTGTGATTTAGTTCCTAATTGTGTGTTCTGAATTGTGTGATGCCAAACTACGTGGCTTGCAGCAGTTCCACAGTATGGTTAGAGTTATTTTCATACTCATGGATTTTATATGCACAAATGCACCGATCAGGGATAATATTATGTCCTCCTTGTTTCTGCGCTCTGTCCATTTTATCAGGTCCACTTACTATATAGGTGCACTTTGTAGTTCTACACTTACAGACTGTAGTCCATCTGTTTCTATGCATTCTCTGGAGTTTTTAAACACCTCAATGTCCCTGCTGTACTGAGAATAGTCCACCAACAAAAAATTTCCAGCCAACAGCATCTTGTGGGCAGTGTGCAGCGACCACAGATGAAGGACTAGAGGTTGACCACCACAAACTGTGCTATCGTGCTATGAGCTATTGTCTCTGGCTTTACATGTACAAGGTGGACTGACAAGGTAGGAGTGCCTAATATAGTGGACAGTGAATGGAGAAACTCCAGCAGTGCTGTGTCTGATCTACTCATACCAGCACAACACACTAACGCACAACCATCACATCAGTGTTACTGCAGTACTAAGAATGATCCACTATTCAAATAGTACCTGCTCTGTGAGGGTCCATGGGGGGTCCTGACCACTGAAGAACAGAGTAAAAGGGGGCTAACAAAGTATGCAGAGAAACAGATGGACCACAGTCTGTAATTGTAGATCTACAAAGTGCAGCTATATAGAAAGTGGAGCTGATAAAATGGACAATGAGTGTAGAAACAAGAAGGTGGTCATAATGTTATGCCCGATCGGTGTATCAGAGCTGTATGTTGTGCAAACTGAGTATTTACTAGACAGTGTGAGCTTTTGTCTACAGTCAGTGTTACATGATAAAGCAGTTTCTTACAAAAGCGCTTCATGTAGCTCCAGGGCTTACCACCATGTTTTACTTATTGCTTTGATCTTTGTGTTTTCTACTCCATGTCATACTCTGGTATGGAGTTAAAACTTGGATAATTTTTCGCTTCGCTGCACAGAGTATGAAGCAGCGTCTTGGTAAGCGGAGCATCAAGGCAAGGCTAAATAGACCCTTGATGAAGGGAGGGGTGCGTGACATGGGGAGGCACTGGGGCAGGCCAAAAGGAAGAGGAGCGTTGTTCAGGGGAGCATTATCAATGAGATGTGAGTGAAATTCCAAGCTAATTTCTGCATGTTTATTTTTGTAGATCACGTCAGTTGACAGATTTAGATTTGTGCGGTATGAACTTAAGTATGAAGTGTGTGTGCGTGTGTTGGGTGTCCTTGCTAATGCCTGCCTCTAATTGTGTGCATTTGTGGTGTGAATGACTTTGAGAAGCCATCATAGAGGATCACATCTTTTGCCCCATTTTTTTCCAAGTAACCTGTTTATGGTGGTACAAACTTGGTTCATGTGTACTGTCATTTTTGTCAAATAGCCAGACACCAAAACTTAAGTGTATTGCTATTCTAGTGTCATCTTCTACTGCCATTTTCTGAGTGTTTAGATTTATAGGCATTATAGATGATGGATTAGGTATTGAAATTTCAGTAAACTTATCCATCCCCACACACGCACACATCTTCTAAGCCAGTTCTCCATCTGGGTTGCGGGGAGTAAACATATCCAAAGATCTCAAATAATTGGAGGTTTTGCTTTGTCATGGACATTTATTTATTTTTATCTGCAGGCATGAAAGGATTGCAAGGCGTAGTCTCTGGTTTAGTGACACATGAAGGCCTGACTCACCAACAGCATGGATCTCATATAAACAGACCAGGAGTGATGCAGAAAAGAGGTGTAAGAGGATGTCTGAGAGGCAATGGTAAGAGATTCATTACTGACACTACAGCACACATCTTCTGTGCCTCATTTTTAAGATTAAACCTTTTTTAGCCCAGAACATCTTATAAATGTTGAATCATGCAGCCTTAATCTTATTTAGCATTACTCTCATATTGAAGTCTTTACTTATGTTCTCGTGCTCAGCTAAAACACTATTTGTGTCTAGCACAATCAATAGCCCACAAGATCTTTTTCTGGCATCTTTTGATATTTTGGTGAATGTTAAAAGTTCATCACCACAGGTAGCCAAGGGGACAAATGAGATTGCAATGCATTGCTGCATGAATGTATGAGACTGAAGGAGTTTTGTGTGAACTTTGAGTGCAAGAATAAAACAATTCCACTGTAATATCTGAGTAAATCTGGTCAAGTGCAGATTTCCTATTTAATCAGTTTTAGTGTAGTCTTTAAATGTTTGACACATCACAGCCGTCCCAAAGATGCTATGTCACCTGACATTCAAATTTCATCTTGCTTTAGTTTTGTATTCATTGTCTTTCTGTCTCCCTAATGCTTTAATTAACATGAGCTTTTTATATGTATGAGTGCAAAGCCTCCCACTCTTTCTCTGCCTGCAAAGGTCTGGCCACAGGAGGGCGTGGGGAATTTTTAGGTCGTGGCTGTGGTGGAGGAAGATACAGAGCAGAGAGTCGCCCTGTCCCCACTCGAGAGCAGCTGGATGAGCAGTTGGATGACTACATGTCTATGACCAAGAGTCACCTGGATGCACAGCTGGATGCATACATGGCTGAAGTTGACTGAGGAGTAGCTGTAATTTGGTCTGGCTATGGGAACAAGGTTTCACAGTGCTTTCACCTTTGGGGACAAAAATCTTTCTACTACAGCATGCTGCCTCTGCTGATATTTTTGGCTCGGGGAGAAAAAAGTAAAGAAAATCTATTGGACATACTTATTTGAAAGTTGAAACCAAACCATTTAACTCTTATTCTAACCATAGCCCCTGTTAATGAAAGGCTATTCTACAGACTTAAGAAGCCTTCATGCCAGACAAGGGTTGTAGATTGCATGATCCTTGCAATCTCTGCATAGCCAAGCATAGTTTGACGTTTTATTTACCAGCAGGAAGATCAGCAGTCTTTTTGGTTAAAATGGTATTACACTTTGTCCAAGGGCAGTGTTCCTTAATTGTGCTCCTTGTGACCCACAGCATTGCATATTTTCTACTATTCTACTATTTTCTACTATGGTTCATGATTATAGAGCCATTTGTGAGTTGTGTGAAGTGTGTTGAGGCAAGGAGTAATTGAAACTGCAGTATTATACAATTGCCTTTTATGTGCTGTTGTAACATAACTGGAGGTGTTAAGTAATGGCTTAATTTGTAAGGGTTTTCCTGGTATGATCTTGGACCTCTGCATATGATTGGTCTAAACCTGTGGTCCTAGTGTGCTGCAGTACTCGGTATTTCAGCATTTTCTTTGATCTAATCCTTAGTTAATCTTCTGAGTGTTTTGTTTGATTAATGAGCTGAATTAGAAAAAACTGGAGTTCTGCTGCTGGAGCTGACTTTAGGTCCTTCGCAGTTGACAGTAGTCTTGAGCGCTCTCACCAGGCTGATAAATACAACTGAGATGTCAATTTTTGTTATTCCATTTAAACAAAATACACTGTGGAAAGGTTTCATTTTAGACAAAGTGCTAAAGTGAAAAGGATTGCTCAGCTCTGAGTAAAAGATTCAGGACTTGTTTTAGAATTCAGATTTCTGTGTTCTAAAATATTTTGAGCATGGAGATCCAAGCTGTACAAGACTTGGCCAACATTGTTTTTGATTAAATGTGAATGTGCCGCCAGATCTGTTAAGCACTGTAAACCCTGGACCTACAGCACTAAAACAATGCACCCAAGTTGTCATTAATGCCAAAGATGCAAAATTTTTTTTTTTTTTTTTTTCTTTTCTTTTTTTTGGGGGAGGGTGGTGCTTGTCATTTTTTTTTCTGTCATCCTTAATGTTTGGCCTTTGTTGATGCAATACAAAACATAGTTTTCCACAGATACAAAAACTGTGAGCCATTAAATGCATCTTTTATGCATTGTTTTTTTGAGCAAAGATTTGTTTTGCACATTTGAAATTGAATTTAATCTAATTACATGCTTTAAATTACATTAAAGCTTTCAGTTCAAGCTAAGTATAGTTACTGCTTCAAATTAAATATTAATATCAAGACAAGAGTGATTAAACCATTTTCCCAGGACATTTTGCTGGACATCCCATTCCAAAATCATGGGCATGAATATAAAGTTGGTCTTCCCTTTGGGGTTATAACAGTCTCAACTCTTCTGGGAAGTCTTTCCATGAGATTTTGAAGTATACACTTAATCCTGAACATGTCCAGTAGGGTTGAAGTCAGGGCCCTGTGGAGGCCACTAGAGATCCTGATCAAACCATGTCTTTATGGACCTTGCTTTGTGCATAGGGGCATAGTCATGACTGAAGCTGAACAGGAAAGGGCCTTCCCCAAATATGTTACAATGTTGGACATGTACACTTCTCTAAAACATCTTTGTGTGCTGTAACATTAGCTCAACCCTTCACTGGAGCTAAGGGACAGGGCCCGATCCCTGAAAAAAATAGCCCCAGAACATTATCCCTCCTCCACCACACTAATGTTGGCACAATGGATTCTTGAAGGCATCATTCTCCTGGCATCTGCCAAAACCATTCATCTATCAGTGAATTGTGATTCCATCATTCTAGAAAATACATTTTCACTGATTCCAGTGGCAGCATGCTTTACACCGCTGAAGCAGACACTTGGCATGGCACATAGTGATCTTAGGCTTATGTGCAGCTGCTCGGAGATGGAAACCCACTTCATGAGCTGGTGGCCAGTTCTTGTGCTGAGGTTGCTTCCAGATGCAGTTTAGACCTCTGTATAGAGTGATGCAACAGAGGATTGGCTGTGATTGCGTGTTATGGCACTTGGCTCTGAGTTTGCATTGCTTCTGCCAGTAACACTTCTATTTCACAATAACAATGTGTACAGTTGACCAGGGCAGATATTTTACAGACTGACTTGGGGCAAAGGTTGCCGCATAGACAGTACTACATTTAGTCTTTGAGCTCTACAGACCCATTCTAGTGCTGTTGTTTATCCATGGAGATTGCATGGCTATTTTCTTGGTTTTATACACCTGCTAGCAATGGGTGCAGCTGAAACACCTGAGCTCAATACTTCTGGCTATGTAGTCAGTGTAAACAGCCATAAATCACGTTAATGTTAAAAGGTGCATGCATCAAAATAAAAAAAAATTGTTGAATTATGAAAGTAATTACTTTAGATTCTGATCTGGTTGTCATTTCATTCTTGTCATCATTTCATGGTTGTGACTGTAACGCATGATGGCCAAATTTGCATTAACTTCTAACAATGGCCTAGGCATTGGATGATGATGATGATGATGATGATGATGAACATACAAACCTGGCATGTGAGTGGTATACCAAGACTGGTCTGTCAGCCATCACTAGTCTGAGTGACCGCATCAAGAAGCTCCTCAGCTATGGGGTTCATGAACAGGTACGCTTCTCTGCTTGCGCTATAATGTTAGCAAAGAATAACTTTATGCTTCGGCACGTCTTGAGGAGCCACAGGAGATGTAAGCAAAAAGATACTGGAAGCTCGGGCAGTTGCCAAGAAATGCACAAAAGACTGGAGGAAGTCTTTAATAAGATTGTGTTTTCTGTTTGCTGTGATCACTCCTGCTATTATCACGATCACCTATTCAGTGCATCGAGTGCAGACAATGCTCAGATCATTGGAGAGATTCCTCCTTTTTGACGGCCTGGAAATGCGTAACAGATCAGAATAAGAATAACAACAATGACCTCAGTCGAAAAGGTATGTGGGAAGGCCATAGATAGTCAAATTAAAACAAACGTATGTTGGAATTTTTCCTTTCAGACATCTATCTTTGAGATGGATCTTGAAAACAGGCTTAAGGACATTGAAGGATATGATACGAGAGAGGCAGCTGAGGAGAAAACTGAGAAGATAGATGGACATGTGAACAATAAAGAGAGTGAGGTTCAGGGAATGGAAATTGGTTGAGGAGGTCAAGATAATAGGTGAATAGATAGGCCAGGTTTGTCAAACTGCGTTGGTTCTGGACCACAACTGCAGAGTTTAACGTTCTGCCTCATTAAAAAATACCTGATGCATTAACTAATTGGAAAGGTCTTCACAAGTCGAGGCAGAGTGTTAAAAAAGGGAAAGCGCTAATCTCTGCCCTGTTCTGGCCTGGCATGGATCCATTTGCCTCCCCTGGAGTAAGCAGTGCAGTTCTCCTTTTATGAGAATGAATGGAAAAACAGAACGTGGGTTCAGGATTGAAGAACAGGTGCTGTACAATTGATTTGCTGTGCTGGCAGTATCATCTGTTTTGTTTGCCTTACAGGTTTCTCTGCTGGCAGCCTTGTATTACTGCTAAACGGGGCACATGACACATCTAGAAACACATACAAACTTGAACACACAACAGGTGTTTGGAACTACATCTTACTTTTCATGCAGTCATTCTTGCTTTTTAGGTTACTGATTGCATAGCTAGGACCAGTGCCTTTTGTGATCTGGAAACAGTGTTTACACAGCATGGAGCTGATCGTGCAGAGCTGACAAACTAGGTTTCTTCTAAGCCAGAGCATTGCAGGTTTTAGCATTCCTCTTTGTTAAACCCACTCAGCAGCTAATTAACAGGGTCTTCATGAGTTAAGTTCAGGGTGTTTGAAGAGGGGAACACTGATCTCTGCAGAGCTGTGGCCTAGAAGGAACTCAGTTTGATACTTTCCTTTTCCACATAAGGGTTGAATGTTGAAAAGAGGAGCAATCCCCTTTTAGGAAAAAAAAAAAAAACTCATTGTTTTATGAGTGGTATGGAGCAGCCCTTCACATATCACATTATTACGGTAATATATGACAAGCTTTACTCTTTGAGACCAATCATTGCTAAATTCATGCAGAGATGCTTTGACTGCAATTTTTTTATGTAAACACTCTTGCTTTGCCTTTTTGTCTTGTCCTGTAGCTTCATGTGCTGAAGAATTAGCAACCAGAGCCACCATGTGGCTGCTGTAGGTTATGTTGAAAACCAGTAACTGGCTGAAGAGACAGACATTGTTTTAAAAGGGATGTTATTCTTACATAGTTTGCTCAGTGTGGTTGTAAATACCCTCAAAGTAGACAAATTGTCACTCTTCAAATGTTTATGCATCCATTGTCCTGTCTGTGTGTATGTCTGTTTGATTACATTATATGTCCAAAGTATTTAAATAGCCCTTCTATAAGTGAAGTCAGCTACTTTAAAGTGCATCCATTACTAACCAAGGGATTCAATTGTACTTCTTCATAGAGAAGCATTCTCAATAGAAGGGGAGGCTCAGGATCAGATAGAGGGGTATAAAGAATTGGGCTGTGGAGCGGTGAAACTCTGTGAAGTAATGTAGCTCCATTCATTAACTTTGGGATGAGTTGCAGTGACGTTTGTGATCCTGAGCTAAATATCAAACATCGGGTATCTGACCTCACTAATGCTCTTGTGGCTGAATGCAATCTAACATCCACATTAATGTTCCATCAACAAGTTAAAAAAATTGCTAGAAGAGTTAAAGTGGTTGGTGTAGTGTAGTGGGTAAGACCTCTGTCTTCTACACTGTACGCTGGGGTTCAATCCCTGCCTGGGTGAACAACCTGCGCTATACCAATAAGAGTCCTTAGGCCAGACTACCTTCGCCTACCTGTGTAAAACGATCAAATTGTAAGTCGCTTAGATAAGAGCATCTGCCAAAATGCTATAATTGTAAATGTAGAAGCTGTTACTATTGCGAAGTGGGTACAAACTCCCTATTGATACCCTTGATTTCAGAAAAAAAACATAAGATGAGCAGGTGTCTACAGATGTTTGGGTATACAGTGTTTGAGTAAACTGGTGCACACCTAAAGTCAGTACAGAGGATTATCTGTAATACAGTGTTGAGTCTCCAGAGGGCATAAAACTGTTGTTGTCTGAGTGCTTTGCTGCTTTGCTAGAGAGATCCGTATCTGTGGCTGGACTGGAAATAAAAAGTCTGACTTTTATTGTGTGCTGTGTACTGAACAAAATACAAATGCATATAAATAAAAATGCAATTTTTAATGAGAAGATTTTACTGAAACTTATAAAAAGTCATGAAACAGAATTCTCACATTCGTATCTTGTGTGACTACCATCTGCCTGTAGCAGTGCAAGATATTTCTAAAAATATACATTGGATTTTACAGCTGGGATAGGCTCCAGCACCCCCCACACCCCACCAAGAGGGAGAAGCAGCTTGGAAAATGTGTGTGTGTGTGTGTACCTGGGATTTTTTTAGCAAGCTGCTGCAAAATGTGTGCAAAACCAAAAAGGAATTAGATTTCAAACTGAATTTAAAGTATATGTTTAACCCAGAAAAACCACACAAAACATTCTGATTCCCAGAGCTCCGGGTATCAATTACTACAGATACTGAGACGGAGCATTGTGCTGGAAAGGTTACTGAGCCTTCCTCACCTGGGAGAAGTGACACTGGCCTGTGGAATCTGGAAGGAATAAACAAAGTGAGGGCCAAGCGACGGACACAAACCTGTCCAACTCTCCAACGCAAACTCCTCTCAGGGCCATTCACTGTGCAGAGATGTAAATAATGGAATGAGCAAATAAATGCAGCTTCTTTTTGCATCTTGCATATTTGACATGAACTGATGATAATGTCAAATATACAGTGTAGGCTGAATGTGTGAATGCTGTTAATATCTTGCTTGTTTTAAACTATGATGCCATTTCTCTTCTGGGGAAATCTCTGTTAATCAAATAAGTAAGAACGTGTTACATGTCGAGATCTTATCTACATCTAATGTTGAAATGGTGAAGCTACAGTGAATAATGTAATCATTGCTACGTGTTTTGTAAGATGTTTATTTATCTGTGGTTGACTCAATTGTGAGATTTTCCTGTTTAAAAGGCGAGCAAGAAAAGCTTGCATTTATTAGGCTCTACATCATTTCTTTATTACATGCTTGGGATTCCTGGATGGTTGTATGCAATATCTAAGTATTGTAGTTAGAGAACACTGAAGGACAAAAACAAAAGGAAATAAAATTGTGAGTTCTGCAAGTGGGACTGAGAAATGCAATGCTGCATTACAGAAAGTAATAATATGACAAATAACATATTATTATTAGTTTTTACTTTTAGGGAAGATTTAAAAATAATGTTAATATAATTGATGGGCTAGAACAAGGGTAGAAGCTTAGTTGAGAGTCATACCGAGTATGGCAGAAAAGCTGAAATCCAAATCTGATTGTTAAAGAAGGTAATGCACATTACTAGTTGCAGTGAATATAAATATCCAGCAGGAGGTGCTACCTGCTGTGCTCTCTAGTTCCTACAGAATATGTTTTCTCATCTCCCCAGACAATTTTAGACAGGCTTTGCATCATTGATGTCAGATATAGCAATTGATTTTAATTCTTGCCTGGTATCTGGGCTTGAACATTACTAAACTACAAATTAGATTTCTATTTCTCCATCTAAATCATGATTTCCAGAATTTATAAATGCATACACATTCATGATGTTTACAACATCAGTATCCCCTGTTCTAGGTCACCTGCATCAGTGCACACAGTTTAGCAGAATCAATAACAATCACAAAATCCATGAAGCACATGTTTTTATCCATAACCCACTTATACGTCCATCTTTTCCCTCACCCTTTTATGCATCCTTTTATTCATGACCTCACTTATTCATTCACCTATTCATCTAACTGTGTCCGTTTGCTAGTGAGGTCAGTATCCCTTTCCTTTGATGTGAGTTCTTTGGCAGCAATGATGTGAGGAGATTTGAGGTGACTGGGTCGACACCTTTTTGACAACCTTAATTAGTCGTACCATCAAAATGCCTGTGCCCTTTAGAGCAGTGACATGATCAAGTCATCCATCTGTTGTTTTTGCATATGTGTTTTGTGTTAATAGCATAACACAAAACAATGTTTGTGGGGTGGTTGGATACATTTATGGACGCAACATTAAAAGCCGGTGCTATTTTCAGCTGATTTATATCTTAACAAATACACATCTGTTTCTTACAGTTGGAGACTATTACCAAGAGGAGCTATCCAATAATGCTGTCATTTTTTCCATACCTGCACCCTTTATATGTAATATGGCAGTATTTGCATATTTGTATATGGACTGTGGAAGCCAAGGAAAGGTTTTATCTACATATCAGTAGTGGGAAATCTGTCCGAATGGCTTCTAAGTGCACTGCTTTGAAGAAAATCTGATGTCACTCTGAAGACTAAAGACAAACTGATGATGCATCTATATATTGACTGATGTTTCCATTTTTTTTCTTCATGCGGCATGAAGGGTTCTTTGTTCATTGAGCCTGTGTCTGCTGAAGAGGTTTGTATGTGCAGCTGTTATACAACCCCTTGAGTTCAGCCCACCTCAATTCACACAAAAGTAAATTATGCTTAGCTTTAAAATTCTAGAATTCAGTATAATTACAATCATTATAAATATCCAGTCACTATGTACTACTGGAGTTCAGACTAATGAGGGTAGTGGTTTCAATAAAAATGTCTTTAAAGCCTTGACATGTAATTATACTGTGTCTAGTGCTGGAAATATAGCTGTTGTATTTGCTATCCACATCTACCAGTGAACCTATATGAGTTTTCATATTAATGTTAATGATGGAAACATAGTAAATTAAATAGTATAAAAGATGTTTATTTTCTGCTTGGGTGAGGGGTTGGGTTAGGGTAACTTTGGTCCATTTGTCATGATTCAGGCAGCCCTTGTGCACGTTTCTAATAGTTTACAAATCTGTGTCTAGTAACACATAAGAATGTTTTAATTTGCCATCAGAATACAGAGCAAAGGACAGTGTAGTGCCCTTCTTTGTGCAAAGAAATGTATTGGTCAGTCAGGTACCGAAAACATCATACACCAAAGCCTAGCAAGGAGTGAGCTCAAGAGGAGTTTTTGATCTAAACATGTGTGTGTACCCCAACCTTTCTATGACAGGTGGTACAGGCTACTGGAACATGGCTCCGCCTAGTCCTGAACGCAGTAAATCAGCAGGTAAACCTTTATTGGATAAGTGTTTTGGCTATATTGTCTCCAGGTTGTCCTTTATACTGCTCTTTTGTCCGACCATGCTGATTGAAATTGCAAAAGTGGTAATGATTTTTGTTTTCTGTCTGGTGAAGCAGAGGACTGTGCCTTGACACAGGCTTTCTGGCTTAAAGTGGGCTGTAACAGAAGAGTGGATAAGCATTACAGTGATGTGATGGCCTCTCTTAAACCTCTGACCTGTACTTAGTTTTTCTACAGGCACATCATCCAAGAAACATAAATAGACTGTTATAATTTGTGTACATTAATGGGATTTCAACTTTGTCCAGGCTATCACTGGCTTCACATCACCATAGCAACTGTATATAAGTTTGAATACAATTTCCAGAGTGCAATTTTAATTACATCAAATTCAGGAGTGTGCATTTGTTTGTTCCCACTAGATTAAGGACCTTTTGTCCATGTCCATGAGGAATTATGTTAGTGGTCCCATTGGAGAAGTGATGAGACTCAAGAAGATAAAGTACATATATAGACGACTCAGACAACAGACCACAGAAACTGAAAGGAAGACAACCTTAAAGGTGAGGGAGTCTGTAAACAGTGAATCAGCCCACACAGCATGACTTGGGTGATGTAGCTTGCTTTCATATACTTCACTTACTCGTGTATCTGCGATACCTCAATGACCTAAATGAGGTTTACATTTATTCAGTTACATGTGCTTAACCCCTGAAAATCCCAGACAGACTAAGGCTTATTATTCAATAACTAAAGGGGCTTCATTGCATACTTGATAAGCTGTTCTTATGGTTTAGGATTTTTTAATACAACTTTGGGCCTGCTGATGGACCCTGACCATTTGAGGGGTTAAGTGAAATGTTGATGAATTTGTACTTTCTTAAGTACTTTAAAAAAATCTATAATACTTAAACTGAGGCATATTTGCAAGGACAAACGTGTGCTGGTCTGAAATTAGTCACACACTAGACCAAGAGGCTTAACAAACATTGGCTTAACAAACATTGGCTTAACAAACATTGGCATCAATATATATTTTTAAAAGTTTCTTCATTATTCAGTGGTTAAGATGTAAATAAAGTCATTTAGAGTGGTTTGTTAGTGGTTTGTAGTGAAACGCATTGTAGTGAAACTTACCAAATCAACATTGTGACCAGTGATGGTCACAATGTCTACAACACAAATATGCCCATTGTATTTATTATCCACAGCTACCAGTGAACCTACAAGTTGTTTTTCCTTGTTGTTGTTGCTGTGAGAAGTATTTTTACCTGAGTTACTATTTCATGATGGGCAAGCCTTTTACTTTTTTATGGGTTTAGGCTAATTTACCCACCTTTGGTTGTGTTTTTGGAATCTTTGGAGAAATTAAGCAGACTGTTTAGATTAATGAACCTGGTTGCCTTTGAATACTAACATGTCACAAACTGAAGTGCTTTAAATGACAAACATAATAAACTGAAACACTTTATAGTCAGGATAGGGAGACTTAATGGAAGCTTGTGTTCTGAATGGTCTGTTGTTTCTTTCTGATGCTATTATCTTATATATATATTGGGAAAAGTATTTACTTACCCATCCAAATAATTTAATTCAGGTGTTCCAATCACTTCCATGGCCACCGGTGTATAAAACCAAGCACCAAGCAGAGCAAGACATTTTGGACAATTTCATGTTCTCAACTTTGTGGGAACAGTTTGGGGACGGCCCCTTCCTGTTCCAACATGACTGCACACCAGTGCATGAAGCAAGGTCCATAAAGGCATGGTTGAGCGAGTTTGGCATGGAAGAACTTGACGGGTCTGCACAGAGTCCTGACCTCAACCTGATAGAACACCTTTGGGATGAATTTGAGCGGAGACTGCGAGCCAGGCCTTCTCGTCCACCATCAGTTTCTAACCTCAAAAATGTGCTTCTTTAAGAATGGTCAAAAATTCCCGTAAACACTCCTAAACCTTTTGGAAAGCCTTTCCAGAAGAGCTGAAGCTACTGTAGCTGCAAAGGGTGGGATCATATTAAACCCTATTTACATCCCCAATTTGGAGTGGGATGTTACTGAAGTTCATGTGTACTTAGAAAGGTACTCCTACTTAGAAAGGTGAGAGAGGTCTGTAATTTTCATCATAGATACACTTCAACTATGAGAGACAATATGAGAAAAAAAATCCAGGAAATCACATTGTAGTATTTTTAAAGAATTTATTTGTAAATTATGGTGGAAAATAAGTATTTGTTCAATAACAAAAGTTCAACTCAATACTTTGTAACATAACCTTTGTTGGCAATGACAGAGGTCAAACGTTTCCTGCAAGTCTTCACCAGGTTTGCACACACTGTAGCTGGTATTTTGGCCCATTCCTCCTGCAGATCTCCTCTAGAGCACTGATGTTTTGGGGCTGTCGCTGGGCAACACAGACTTTCAATTCCCTCCACAAATTTTCTATGGGTTTGAGATCTGGAGACTGGCTAGGCCACTCCAGGACCATGAAATGTCCTTTACGGAGCCACTCCTTCGTTGCCCGAGCGGTGTGTTTGGGATCATTGTCATGCTGGAAGACCCAGCCACGTTCCATCTTCAATGCTCTCACTGATAGAAGGAGGTTTTGGCTTAAAATCTCACGATACATGGCCCCGTTCATTCTTCCCTTAACATGGATCAGTCATCCTGTCCCCTTTGATGATGTTTGCACCCCCATGCTTCACAGTAGGTATGCTGTTCTTGGGATGCAACTCTGCATTCTTCTTCCTCCAAACACAACGAGTTGAGTTTTTACCAAAAAGTTCTATTTTGATTTCATCTGACCACCTGATATTCTCCCAATCCTCTGGATCATCCATATGCTCTCTGGCAAACTTCAGATGGGCCTGGACATGTACTGGCTTAAGCAGGGGGACACGCCTGGCACTGCAGGATTTGAGTCCCTCACGGCGTAGTGTGTTACTGATGGTAGCCTTTGTTACTTTGGTCCCAGCTCTCTGCAGGTCATTCATCAGGTCCCTCCGTGTAGTTCTGGGATTTTTGTTCACCTTTCTCATGATCATTTTGACACCATGGGATGAAATCTTGCATGGGGCTCCAGATCGAGGGAGATTATCAATGGTCTTGTATGTCTTCCATTTTCTTACAATTGCTTCCACAGTTGATTTATTCACACCAACCTGCTTGCCTATTGTAGATTGACTCTTCCCAGCCTGGTGCAGGTCTACAATTTTCTTCCTGGTGTCCTTCGACAGCTCTTTGGTCTTGGCCATGGTTGAGTCTGAGTGTTTGAGGCTGTGGGCAGGTGTCTTTTATACAGATAACTAGGTCAAACAGGTGCCATTAATACAGGTAAGGAGTGGAGGACAGAAGAGCTTCTTAAAGAAGAAGTAACAGGTCTGTGAGAGCCAGAAATCTTGCTTGTTTGTGGGTGACCAAATAATTATTTTCCACCATAATTTACAAATAAATTCTTTAAAAATCCTACAATGTGATTTCCTGGATTTTTTTTCTCATATTGTCTCTCATAGTTGAAGTGTACCTATGATGAAAATTACAGACCTCTCTCATCTTTCTAAGTAGGAGAACTTGCACAATCAGTGGTGGACTAAATACTTTTTTGCCCCACTGTGTGTGTATATATATATATATATATATATATATATATATATATATATATATATATATATATACATACATATATATATATATATATATATATATATATATAGATAGATATATAGATATATAGATATATATATATAGAGAGAGAGCTTCCTGAGGTTATGACACATCAATAATATTTCTTTTTAATAATTAAAAGATGTCACTGTCTTCTTGATAGGTTCATTAGCATTATTAAAAACTTTGTTCAGTGTTGTGTGGTACACAGTTACAGTGACTTGATCGATCAATTTAGCTCAGTCCAAACGTTTTCCTCAACATGTTGAAATGAAAACCATTTAAATTTGAGAAGAAAAGGAGAGCATTGAAGCTATGGAATATGCATACATACTTGCAGAGGTCTATGGATTGTATTTGCCAGCAAGTATACATTTCAATACGCTTGTATTTATACATACATATAAAGTTTGTATCTTTACATCTTTTATATTGTTTCTCCGTATCTTTCTATTGCTACATACCCAAAGGTCATGACAGATATATCCAGTTGACCAGATTTTTTGTTTAATCAGCTCATTTGAAGTAATTTTCTGGGTAGGCAGTTAAATAAGCAAACATGTGGCAAACTTAACAGTGCAGAAAATCGTCTGTGTTAAAATAGCTCAATCCGCAAGGGACTCCAGATTCATTAAGGCTCAGCGTGATCTGTTGTTTCGATGCACTACCGGAATTATTCATTTGAATGGATCGTGTAGTTGATTTTAGGTGTCATTGAACTCTGAGCTTTATTCGTATTCATGTGCACAGAGTCAGATGTTGATGTTTTATTTAATAGCATACTGCTGCTAGCGGCATCATCCACATATTATTCAAACATGCTGATGTGACACAGACACAGCAAGACAGGAGACACTGTCATAACAGTGTGATGGCACCCTTCCTCCTTCCTTGCTGCAAAGGACTGACATTTCAGAAATCCTTAACCTTTTCATGCCAACACCAGTAGTCACATGGGTCGACTCACTAATCACCTCATTCACAAAGCCTTTACACATTGAGCCGTTTGGATGGTTGTAATGAATGGGAAAGAGGACTATGTACACACAGAGTCCTTTATAGGGCCAGTCTGATTATCACAACCATTCATTACTTATCAAAAGCCCATAGCAAGCGTTGAAGTGTAGACGTTGTAGTGGTCAGCATAGCATGTCGATCATATTGAGTCAAGAAAAACAATGGTCAAGAATCTGGAAAACGTAGTATGGTAAAGAGTAAAGGGAAACAAAGAACAAGGCAACCTAGGGATAGAGTAGCCTGATGCACCTAGAATATCCATAATGCACTGTGTCATATTCAAGAAAATTTATGTAATGTTATGTAAATTTATGCAAACTTATGTAATGTTAGTGTACAAATTTTTTAATTCAATTTTAAATTCCATCCCATAAGTGCTGTTCTAGTGTAGGGAATTGCAAACAAGGCTCCATTTCAAACTCTGCAAGATGAACAGCTCAGAATCGCTGCCTGACCACGAAACAAAGGAACCCAAGGACTATAAATACACTAGAACACAGCTAGACACATGTTAAGCTAATAACAGGGTGCGGCTAGAAACAAAATGCAGGTGCAGACGATAATGCACAGTGAGGAGTTATAACAGAGGGACCATGACACTGCTGCTGAATTTTCAATTTCATGTGTCACCTCAAAACAAAAAAAGGTTTTTATTTTCAAATTTTTAATATGAACACCTATGATTTCTTGCACACTATAAAACATGAATAAACAAATGTTGTGGGGAACCATCATTTTCATAGCTATGCTAGAGCTAGAGCTTCGTGTAACGCTGTGGAGCGATGATGAGGTGGACGCATATGCTGACATAAGTGAGATTTATTATGGGCAAATCTATACTCAGGGACAAAACAATTCAGGGTCAATGAGCCAACACGGGGGTATCAAGGGACAGACATAACTAAACACAGACTGGAAACAGCACAGAGGCTGGAAATAAACAAAACACCACAGGATAGAAGAAAGACCACAAGATAATACACCACACAAGAATACAAAGACCAGCAACAAACTAGGACAAACACAGGGCTTAAATACAATGGGCAAACAAGATACAGGTGGCTAACCAGGCACTGGAGGAATTAATCAAGGGCAGGATCTGAAAACAAGGGGGCAGGACCAGGAAGAACTCCATGAAAACAAAAGCACATGGACAGGACTAGAAGGTAAACACAAGCAAATGGACAGGACTAGAAGGTAAACACAAGTACATGGACAGGACTGGGAGGAGCCAATCGTGACTCTTCGTCACAATTACCCCAAGTGTGGACAGTCAGAAAGTATAGGTTTTGACCTAATTTTCTGTTATTGTGCTAGAATTACAAGGTTAAATTTACTATTAAGCAGTGAAAACTAATATCTACCAATTAGCGGGGCAAATATCCATATAGTAACTGCTACAACCCATTTTAGTTTGAAAAATTGTTTTGACTTAGTGTGGCTTTAAAAAAAATATAAAATTTACATTTCCAAAAACTAATAGCAACATGCATTTAAATGTGACGATGTGGAATTAAACAGGTAATGAGGGACACAATTCACATGTGTAATTAAATCTTCTGGAAATTAATGTTGGTTAATTTGCACATTCAGCAGGGTTATGGAGAGAGGTAGAGCTAGCAATAGCATTTGGCTTACAGAAGAAATAGTTTGCTACTACAAAATTGTAGTACCATAGCAAATAAGGCATTATGGGAAAGGCCATGATTTCTGCTATGAGAAGTGCCCTTTGTTAACACCAGCAGAAAAGGCACATACAAACACCACTGGGAGGCAGGCAGGTCACATCTAGCCATATGTTTTCTCCTTGTGGTAGATACGCTAACCCCTGCTATCTCACTCAAACCCAACACAATTTCAACACATACCATTTTTAAACTGACTAAATAATAACACAACAAAAACAGTTACAGCAACAGGTGTCTCTTTCATGGAGCTGGGCTGGAGCACACAACTCAGCTTTGTATATTACACCTCTAAAGCCTCTTCTGAAACACAGAGCGTATCTGTGTTTGGATATCTTTTGAAATGCATAGTTTTCTTAGCACAGCATCTTAGATTAGACTTTTCTTTCTGTTCTAGCAGTGTCTGCTACTTCCAGGTATCATGACTGCAGGAAATCATAGTAGAATTGGCTTTTACTATGCAGCCCGTAATTTTTGGTTAAGGAAAAGTTTTTCAAAAGAAAAGGTGTATAAATCTTACAAAGCAAAAATTTACAGATTCACTTTAGCCCATAACTTTTCAACTAGCCTTGGTATGTTTAGGCTAAGCTAGCCACTTCCTCTCTAAACCCTTAGCATGGTTTTACACCACGCTCTAGCAATCCCTGAAATGCCAGGCCACGAGCAAGCAAGTTTATTTGTAGAACACTGAGGTTCTTAACCCTCAACTCTTTTTTGGGGTTAAAAATATTTTGTGACCACCTCTTTGCCAGTCTGCTCCCTGCTGCCTTCCACCCTCCACACATTTTTTCCAGCTTAAGGCAACATAGTGAATAAGCTCTTGCAATGAAAACAGTATATGGATTTTTTAAAAATAAAAATTATATGAGTATGATATGCCATCGTATGTAGTATTTAGAATTATGGGATCACTAAAATGCAAATAAAGCATGTTGGCCTTTTAATGTAAAAAGATGTACAAAATAGTTGAAAATGGTTAATGTATGTTTTTTTTGTTGTTGGAAGGCCTCAACTATCTAGTATTTAATGAAATGAGAGAGAGGCTAGGTTTATATTCAGTTTAGAAGCAGTTCAGAGATATATCTAGGTCCAAGGCCATTTAGAGATTTATTAAAAAAAGTACTCTATTCTGTAACAGACTGTATAGCAGTGTAAATATTTGAGAATAAGACTTATGTGCTTATTTCTCTGCCACTTTTAACATTCTGGCAGCTGTGTTGAATAAGCTATAGCTATTTAAGAGATTTTTTTGTAATGGCAGTCAGAAGGCTGTTAGTATGAAGAAGTATTAAGAACCTTAAGAACAAATATTATGGGAGCTCTTTTGGTGCTTTTGAATTCTTTTCCTCAGTGCCTGCCTGTGCCTGCAGTGAAACCTGCATAGATTCTCTAAGGTTTTTCGCAGGTGAGATGCTCAGGCCTGAGCTGCTTGAGCCCAATAACATTGCTGTACATTTGTACAAATACAAGTATTGTGTTTGCATGCTTCCTTGAGAAAATGTACAAAAGTATTTTCTTGTGAACTGAATGTCATGAATGTCTAATATTTAAAAATATTTACATGATGCAAAAAATGAGAATTGATACAAAATTATATTAAAACAAACATTTGAAGAAAAAAGAAGATATAGAAACGTAATAAAACTGCTGATCAATCTGACAACTGTCTGGGTGTGGTCTAATATTCTAATGAACATGCTTGATTGACATACAGTTCAACACAGGCAGACAGACAAACAGATAGGCTGGCTTGATGGCTTGGTTACTAGGTTAGCTTTCGCTTGGTCGTTAGCTCTCTTTCTGTAAGGTTCTTGCTAACATAGAGAAATCATAGGGGAGTTTTGTTAAAGCTGTGTGAGACAACCACATCAGCTGGTGGTACAGCGTATGAAAGCAGTACTCAAGATTAGGAATCAGAAGTAGAATTATTTTGAATTCTTACTTTGTTTTGATTAACCAATTCCCAGGAGTCCTGTGTAACTGTAGACATGAAAATGTTTACTGAAAACCAAATTCTACAAGATCTATAATGAATCGTTTTATTTACTTTTAGTACTTTTTAAATTTTGATACATTCACAAGTAAGCACTTTTGTATGTTTACTCAATTAAGAAAGTTTTCTTCAAGTAGTATTTTACCAAGAGTGCATTTACTTTTACTCAAGTAACAAAATAAATTGCTAAAAAATTGCTAGTATCTAATCTTAGCAAGCTCTCAGTTATTCTCACTTATTCTCTCAGTTTTCCTTTATAGATCAGGCATATCAGTCCTGGTCTATCTGGTATATTTTTAAGGAAATAAAAATAATAAGCTAAGCAAATACTGAATGGAAATTGCTGGGTGGTCATACATTGTCATCTCTGATAATGATTGTAGCCCTAGACGACTCTAGGCAGTCAGCAGCCACCCACCTGCCACCCAGCCCTTCTACTGCAACTGTGCATATTCAAGCCACAACCAGCATCAAAGAAATCTATGGTGTAGTGTTGATTAGGCACAGAGAGTGGTAGATTAATGCCCAATGATTGTTCTCTCAGTGGATAGTCATCTCAGTGCCAGCCCATTGCAGCACAGCACTGCTAGCGCTCTTTTTGGACCTGTGGATATGGCTTTGGTGTTGCCATGGCACTGCTGCCATCAGTCCTGCGTTTAACTGGAGATGGGGATAGAGATGAGAACCACTGGACTGAACACCGCTGTTAGCCCCCTTTTAAGCTGGCCTCAAATGACCAAAGAATTGTGGTTGCACCTGCTATGTTGCGCATAACAAAGGTTTCTCTTGCTAAAATGCGTTGCAATAATAATCCGCTCGGTACTTTTGCTCATTTAAAATTTCATGTAAGCACAATAGTGCAAAATGAACATAAGCATCATATTTCACATTGTTTAGAACATTACTATACAGATAAACATAGCTGTCAGCTAAAGGTTGTAATGTTTTAGTGATGAAGCAGTGCCCACCTGTCAGTACAGTATTTCATTCTGCTTCACTGCAGAAGACAGCAGACTTTGTCCCCCCAGAGTGGAACCGCCTATTTGCTTCCACCTAATTTGTTTTCCAACCTTCTGGAATGGAATCAAAAATTGATGTTGCTAGCTCTCCAGAATGTTTCCAGTCACACAAACAGATCAAGTGTTTGTTTGTTGTTTGCAATTTTACTTTAGCCTGCAGACAGAGGACTGTCTGAGACAATTCCAACAGTGTTTGAAATTGCAGCAGAGACTAAATAAGCAAATGAAAATTAGGTTTATGCTTGTGTTTGTGTACTTTCAGGTTGAATTATTCCAGTCTAATTGCAAACTGATAGAAGAATCAGTTAAGTTACCTAACAAAATCATTATGTTTTAAACACGTAGTACACACCTGGATCACTTTGCACTGTTTGATAGTTGTTTATGGTTGTACATGCTATTTTACCTGAGCCTTCTGAAAGCTGAGGGGAATCTATATGTCTTTTAGGTCAGTTCTGGTGAAATGCACTGCTACTCTGTGTATAAAAAAGTATGTAAACATCTGCTAATAGGGCGTTCATCACCACTTTGCTGTAGTAACAGCCGCTACTCTTCTGGAAAGGCTTTGCACTAAATGTCAGGACATTGCTGTGAGGATTTGATTGCATTCAGCCACAAGAACTTTGGTGAGATGAGGTAGTAATGTTAAATGATTCGTTTTGGAAAACACGCCACCTTCAGCTCATCCCAAACGTATTGGATTTAGCTTCATCACTCCAGATAACGCAGTTCTGGTGCTCAACAGCCAGAGTTGCCACTTCAGCCCTGCAAAATTCCTGGGCACTTGATCTGTAACTTTATTTTTTGCTAAATTCAGTGGATAGGTGGCTATGCTCATGATGAAGTCTAAGGTATATAGATGTTAGTGCAGCTGTAGAAGTTTATCAGTTAAACCTGCTGTTTAGTGCTGTCTGATGCCTCTAACGGTGTTATTTTCTAAATAGGATAATAAACAAGTCAGTATATTCTTTGTATACAAGTGGTTTGAGTGGCAGTTTCTTTCAGAAGAAACTGTAACATGTGAAAATACTTAGATTCTGGGACATTTTGTATCCAATAATGAAGTTAATTTTTGCTTGGACAGATAACCAAAATGAGTGACAATCCTAGAAAATCCTGGACAGGTGGCAACCCTGAATACTAGGGGGCTTTATGTGCTTCTAGCTTGTCATTGGCCTTAGGCTCTTCCCATTCTGTTGATTCTTAAAATGAATTCACTAATTAGGAGTGTCTTAATGCATTTAGACATACAGTGTTGTTCATTCACATTTGTAGCTTTTTTCTAACTCTTTAATGTCTGCCATGGAGCTGCTTGTCATATCTTTTAAATGACAAGTGTGCATGGTAAGAAGTGGTGTTTTATGAGGCCTCCACTGTTGAATGTTTTCAGAAGTGATGAACAGCTAATCAAATGCTTAATACTGCATTATTTTTTGTTTTTCGTCTTTCATGTATCAAAGTATTCAAGGCATGCTCCCTTCATAGGATCCTTAATATCAGCGCCTTACTATTACTTACAGTGTAACTTAATACATTATGGAGGGTAGAAAGATTCATTCAGTTTCCAGTTCCACAATCCTGCAATAACAAAGACAAGTCTGTAGAGATGGCCAACATTATTTTCATAACTTAAGGTTATTGTAAAAGAACAAGAATTTTATGTTTTTATAGTCCATCTCTCACTTCTCCTTTGCTGTACATCAGCAGAACTAATTTCAGCATATTGCCAATCGAGGTTAAAGAGAAAAGCTTGAAAGGCTCCATTTGTATCCCAGCTGTGCCTGTGGAAGACTCCATAATGAAATCTGCAAGGGAGCCTGTGGTTTATGTCAATCAGAAGAGTGTGTGTCTGAGTGACTTCTATAAAGTGCTACAGGATCAACGACTTCTCGAGTGAATTGACTACTTAATCGCTCTTGCCCTTAACTGTCTCACGTCACCGTTTAAACATACACACCCCTCACATTCGCTGCTGAATCTGAAACAGAGAATGTACATGTACTGTAAAGAAAAAACTGTAAAAAGCTAAAACTGTAAAGGTCAAAACTCTGACAGGACAAGGTACCAAACACTGGGCCTCATTCTCAAATGTCTTCTTAATTTTTTTCTTAAATTTGTTATTGAAAAATGTCTGCAGAAAAAGTCTACATCATTGTTTACTCTTTACTTTTATAATGATTAATCATGTGTGCCCATTTTCCCTAATGAAATAGGAAATAACACAAAAAGATACACAGAATTCAATTACTTATTCAGTGGACAAGGATGAAGAACTGATAATAGTTAAAAAAAAAAAAGAAACGATGTGATCTCAAATCTGAGGCCAAAAAACACGTGAAATACAGAAGAGAGACGTTGGTCATTGGAGAGAGAGAGAAGGCTTGCACAGAATTATCTGAGCTGGACTAGCTCATTGTGGCCAATATTGGAGAGACAGCACGCTGGGGTTGTACCATGAGCTGAGCATTTATACATAGACTTTGGCCTCATATCAGCGATTTCATGTCTTCGGCCATCTCCTATCTGAAGGTATCAGAAGCTGTTTTTCAGAATTAATACAGGTTGATAATACATTTTATCTAAGACCTTAAGCTAAAAAACCATGAAATCCATCATTTAACATGTGAACACCAGTGTAAAAACTAATGGTGGGTTTTTATTTTTGTGAATAACTGTTCTCTTCAAAATGTCCATGTGTTTAAAAAGTGTTACCTAAGTGCTTAGCTTGCTTTTGCAGTACAGACCAAACATTTCATAATTGATATCCCTAAAGGTTTTTGTACAATGGTTTGTTTTTTGTCATTTATTTACAGATCAACTGCTGCTGAGGCAACCACCCTCTGAGGTGGTTGGTTAGTGTAGTGGTTAATACCTTTGCCTTCTACGCTGTTGACTGGGGTTCAATCCCAGGGCAAGCACCCTACACTATACCAATAAGGGTCCTTGGGCAAGACTCCTAACACCACCTTGGCCTACCTGTGTAAAATGATCAAATTGTAAGTCGCTCTGGATAAGAGCGTCAGCAAAATGCCATAAATGTAAATGAAACCTGGCACCTCACAGCCTGGTCCCGTTCAACTGCCCCACAACTGGTCTCAGGTATGGCCTTGGACAACCGAAAGAGAATTGCCTAAACACTTACACAGATAGTCTTGATACTGGCCATAGTCTTCTATACACTGAAATTTCTACATGTAAAAAAAAAATTAAAGATATGCACTGAAACCTGTAAGGAATAAATAATCACACTGTAAAACTCAAATGAATTTTAAACCTGTTATTTACCTATGAGCAAATAATTTCTTTAGAACTTGGACAGCAATAGCGGGTCAGGATGCACACCCTCTTGTTGTTGCGGTGACTCATGGCGAGATGGTACCCCACATTTCATGGCAATATTATGCAACATGATTGTCCTACAAACCTGAACTGATGAAAAGATGCCAGAAGATCGTGACATGCAAACAGTTATGATTCATTTTGGCTGAGGTAGTCTACAAGCTCTCTGTTTTTGCCACAATAAAACACAATTTCTGAGCTGTTCTCTTTATGCACCTTCTCTGGTTTGTAAAGCAGCTTGCCACCTGCTGTGTCCAAACACATACAGCGTCCTTTTAAGATGCCAATGGGGTGCTCAATGGTGGAGCAAGTATGTGTGTGCTGCTGATTATAGGAAACCTCCTAGTGAGCCTTAGGGTTGGCATGTGGTGTCATTAACCAAGAGGGCAGGGAGTATCTTCAATCTCCTAATAAAACAAGTCATCATAGGAATAGAAGCCCACTGTTGCTAGAATTGATAATTACTCAAAGATACATATCAATGAGCCGTGCATCTGCAGCAGCTACTTGTTCTAAGCGCATATCTGTGGAACTGTTTTGTAATGTATAGGAGTCTTGTGCACCTCCTATGAAACGGGAGACCACATTCATAAGGTGCCATAGTGTGGGTAGGCCTAGGCTGCAGAAACAGGCCTACTTCGGTGCCTATAAGTAGCAAGATGTATCACTTATTATTGGATGGCTTTGGTTCCCAATTAACATGATTGGTGTGAAGTCTTGTGTATGTAAATGACCTCTGCTGTGATTGGCTGTCCTGTAGTTATCCCCATTCAAAAACCACTCCAGGTTGAAACACAACTTATAACTTTAGCATGAATGAGCAACTCAACTAGAGTAAATAGGTGAATATACAGTCGTATGCAAATATTTGAATACCCCTGGTCAAAATATATGTTTTATCGATTTTAAAGTGAAATTATGTTAACAAATTTCTCCATAGTACACAGACTTAAATATGGCAAAGTTCTGCAAATTTTTGTGCACAATTTGTATTTATTTGCTGAGTTTAACATTTTGGAAAAAATAAAACATAATGTATTAAATGTGCCATAACATTTGCCCAAGACACATTTATTGTTTCCCCAATATGTTAAATTCATCAAATAAACAGTAATTGTGCATAAAATGTGCAGATGTACAGAAGAATTAAAATGTGCATTAAGCTTGCACATTAAAAAGTGCAGCAAGAAATTTGTACACATCTTCTACTGTGTACTGTGTGTTAACTTATTTTCTCTTACAAAATCAACAAAAATATATATAATTTGACAAGAGGCAGACAAAATTTTTTTTTTTAATAAGCCCTTTAACTCTCAGACTTTTGGACCCCTTTGTAGTCCTACATACTATTTTACAAAGGAGAGTGACTTACATTGTTTGTTAAAAACAAATGGTTTATAAATGGTTTATAAAAAAGGTTTATAAATGACTAGTGGCTTGGACATACAATTCTAGGAAAAACTTTAATTGAAACGGAACCTGTATGTTATGTGGTTGTTCTTTAAACTTTAAAAAGGTTCTTCACACCCACATCTCATTAAAAAAAACTTGGCATTGACAACTTCTTTAGGGAACTAAAAGTGGTTCTTCTAAGACATCACTTCAAAGAACCTTCTTCGTAGCTTTATTTGTAAGAGATGGATTGTGCCTGGCCAGACACAGGCCTGCTCGGCCCGACTGCTGAACTAGCCTCCTGTTCTGGAGGTCCCTGGAGAGAGCCTCCTTGGAGCTGCTCACTGAGGAGGCTTTTCCTGTTAGTGCAAAGAGCTAGGAAGCATCAGGTTTATGACTAATTTTATGTAGTACTCTATGAAAAATGAATGTGGCTGGTGGCTAAAAAGGAATGATTTTATTGTATGAGTGCATACGCACGGTTTTAGTGCTTATTCTTTCATTGGTACAGGTTACATATTACTGTAGGCTTTTGTGAATCTCTAGAGAGGGGTTGAGCTGAATGGCTGTGGTCTGCAGAGAAAAACAGAATGGAAGGTATGGCAAATTGAAAGAGCAGGGGGGGGGCACTATTGTGTTGCATCCTGTTTTGGTAACTTTATCCTTCTGCCTGTGCCACTCTCTCTGCAGGGCTCACAGCACTGATCACATCCTGAATATTCACAGACATGAGACCAGGTTAGTTCTGATTTTTGTTCATTTATTTCTTTATTTTTTCTGTGGGCAGGATGAAAATGGCAAATAAATAACTGTAATGACTGCTTCCACAATATTTGTTGCTGTCATGTTTGAAATATGAGGCATTCTGCTTATTTATTTCATTAGAATATAATTGTTGATGAGACATCTACTGCTACATTCATTATTCTGGACATTTTTTATACACTTCTTTCAAATCTTAGAAGCCTGTTACATTTTAGAGTACTATTATCATATTAAAATTATTTTATACAATACTCTGCAAAAGTAGGAGACTACCCTTCATTTATTTCCATTTAAACAGCCATTGAGTACAAGTTATTCGTTTTTCAGGAGGTCATTGTCATGAGATTAGATATAAGATCATCTATTTCAGTAGGAAGATAAAGGCTTATGGAAAAAACAAAGATGTTTTCAAGCTTGAAGTTCAAAAAAATAATAAAATGAGAAGATATAGACAAATTAAGATTCTTAACAACCGTGCAAAACCTGATACGCTACCAAGCCACTGTTGCCATCAGATACACAGTACTTAAAGCTTTCATCTTTGAGAGAGAAGGGAAAAAATCAAGCTCCACTCTTGCTTCAGATATGAAAAAAATCCACTGTTTGCAAATCAAACCAAGCAGCTGCTGGTGTTCTCAGAACAGTGGACTTGCCACCCCAGAGTCCAGACCTCAACATCATTAAATGTGCTGATTTGCGAGAGTTGGATTGCGAGAGGGAGAAAATGCAACCAGCCTGAACGTTGAAGGAGTGGAACAATATTTTACTTTGATAAACTGAAAGCAAGTAGCCCACATGGAATGGACACTATAATAAAGGCAACTGATGGACAAACTACATTTTAAAAAAGTGATGTGTGTAGTCATTAAGGCCTCTTTGTAATATATTTTCTGCTTTTTTCCCTAAAGCTAAAAAGTAAATGATGGCAATTTTCACTGGGAAAAAAAAGTAAATGGTGGCCTTTTTATACAATTATACAAGTATAACTGTTTTTTTTTCATTATTGTCAACATTGATTCCCAGTTTTGAGGAGTTGTGTATGTGGAGTGGTATGTCTGTAGATGAGGGGAGTTGAAAAGGGAAACGTAGCAGGGTTAGGAGGGCGCCTCTTGGTCTGGGGAGAGATATGAGCTCAAGTCAAAGCCAGTTCAGTGGCCAGAGAGATTTAGAGCGGGGTTCTGACCCTACAGCTATCTCTGCTCTCTGCTAGAACTCCTCTCACAAACTAATGGCTTTATGGCTCACTGACTCCTACTGTATTGATTTGTACACAACACGTAAAGTGGCTTTCTGAAGAGCAAGAGGGAACCATGCTAATGAGAAAGCCATGAACACCAGTACACCTTTAGAAATTTGTAGAAAAGAATTATGTATTGCTTTTAAAGAAAAGTGTGGATGCCTGGCTCTTTTACACAGAAACACATGCACAAGCATGTCTACTTGCACGCCGTGAGACTTGAAAAAGCAAAGGAAAATCAGTAACAGAAGGGAAGATAAAACTGCAATGATCAGCCATTTCCTAAGGAACCTCTCATTGGATTGTTTCATCTTCAGTGGTTTATACATTTACCATAAGAACCTTTCAACGGATTGTCCGTTGCCTATAAACCCTTTTAATGGACTGTTCTATTGCCTAAAGAACCTTTCAGTAGATTTTTCAAAGCTTAATTGAAAGGTCCTTTGGAGCCCTGAAAGTATTTCTTGTGTGCCACTTCAGATCCTTTCAGTGAATGGTCCTTTAAAAGCTTACTTGTAACTACTCACCATTTTACACATACAAGGAATTTAGGGAACCTAGGTCAGTTCATGAATGGCACTGCCTAAAGGACCTTTCATTTCAATTAAAACACTCAATTAAAAGGATCTTTAAGGAACCAAAAGTGGTTCTGCTTTGGTATTGGCTATATAACCTTTAAATGGATTATTTTTTAGAAATCAAATGTGGAAATAAAATCTCAGCTGGAAACCACTCAATTGAAAGATACTTTAAGGAACCAAAGGGGTTCTTCTGTGACATGACCTAAACAACCTTATAATTAATGGTGCTTTAAAAAGCTTGATTGAACCACTCAGTTGAAAAGTCCTTTGGATACCAAATATGTTTTTTCCAAGAGAACCTTTAAACAGATCTTTCTTTAAAAAGCTCAAACCACCCCTTAAAACCGCTTATTTGAAAGGTACTTTAGAAAACCTGAGGTGTTTTGTCAATAGAATTGTCTAAATAGCCTTTCAGTGGCTGGTTCTTCAAAAAGCTCAATGAAACAAGTTATTTAATAGGTTCTTCAGTACCCCTGAAGCTTTTTATATCACATTCACATATCACAACCTTTCAAGGGACTTTTCTTTAAAAACAACTCAGTTGAACTCACTTAGTTGAAAGGTTGCGCTTCTCCTAAGCCATTGCTCCAAAGAAGCCCTTTGGCACCTTCGTTGTAAGAGCATTCATCAGTGTCTTTCACCACCTCGATCTCTCTTCCTCTCCATCCCTCCATTAGAAGGAGAAAGAGTGCTTTAGAATAGATGTCTCTGCCTAGGTGCACACACACACACATTCTTACAGCTATACAGTATTAGTCACACATCCCCTGCTCAGTCTGCCTCAGGGCTGCAGCTCAGTGGGGATACCCCAGCTTAGGGGCAGTGTAACTGGACAGTTTGGTCCATCACTACAACCAAGAGCGAGGATATGCATCTTCACCCAGGCAGGGCTCACTCTGAAGGACTGCTCATAAGCAGCAGGACACTTCTAATTCCTAATTGCTGGAGGTGTTCGCTCTGCTGCTTCACCTTTGGACTTTTGAGACACTGAATCTTGCACTATTTCTTCATATAGAAGCTTTCAAGATTGTGCCTTTAGCCTAGTGCATCCAGGATTATCACAAATAATCAGCTATTTACTACACGTCATCTCTTTCAATGATCAGTGAATTTGCACTCTGTAAGCGTTGCTTTCACTGGCAGATTTTAAGGGTTAATTTAAAGCGTTTGGCTTTGTCAGAGCCTCTCAAGTGCTGTACTACCAGAAACAATCTCTACTTTGTTCTTCACAGGACTTCAGAGTGCCACAGATAAAAGATCACTGTGGATATTCTTCAGTCTTTTCTCAGTGCTTCTTTTTGTTTAGCCATCCCTCTTTACCTCTACATGTACTTCAGCACATCCAAAACCTTTTACTGATTACACTGATTCACTCACTCACTGCGCCCCCCCTCCTCTCTCTCTCTCTCTCTCTCTCTCTCTCTCTCTCCCACAAGCAGCAGTAACAGCAGCAGCAGCAGCAGCAGCTGAGAGGCATAATCACCCGTAGTTGCAGCACAGAGCGCAGCTCGGCATGGAGATAACACAGTGCTTTATTTAAGGTAATCCGATTTGAGCGAAGCATGACTGGTCTAGGCGGTGTGCAAGGACGCCTGGGTAGAGCACACAAAGCATTAGACCACTCTGAGAGTTAGTCAGCAGCTGTAATGTGCTCTGTACACCCTCATCAGTGCTGCCCACGCCAGTGTATGGTGAGTACACTGTAATTGGATGCCATGGCTAAGAGAATGCCTAAGAGAAAAGATGATGGAAATTATAGTGAGATAAGTGCGTTTTTGTTTTGGGTGATAAAAGGGTGAGGACTTCAAGAAACGTTCTTTCGCTTAAAGCACTTCTGTATTTGTTGAAGTTTTGACATTTTTTTAAGGTTTACAGTAGAGTCTGGTTTGGTGTATTGGTGGTCATTTATTTATTTGTCATTTATCATTTGCTTTGAAGAGTTACATGTTTGTAACAATAACGATTCTACATGTAATTTAGGTTTCTCCTCATTTCTGTTGATTTGATTAACTACTACACAGGGTACACGTCATTTTAAATACCTGTTGAAAGATTGCATTACTGTACTGATGCTTCTGATGTTCTAATTGCTTGCTACTGCAAGGTGATGTTCTGTTATTTCACTGCTGACTATTGTTTAAAAATGTATTTCAGCAAAGCTTTTATTTATGAAACAAGACTTTGTAATATACTGTAATGGGCAAAATTCAGGGACCATTCACTGCAGTTTTCATTCTAACAACCATTAAGTCCAAGTTATTCATTTTCAGAAGATTTCTGAGGAAATTATTTATAAGATAATACACATGGATAAGAAGAGGGGAAAATGAAAGGACAATCAGTGAAAAAACAAGAGTTTCCAAAACTGGTGTTCAAAAACATACAGGAAAAGTAGGAATCCTAACAACTACACAAGACCACCAAAACTGTCCCCATCATAAACAGTACTTAAAGCTTTCATCTTTGACAGGGAGGAGAAAATCAAGCTCCACTGTTACTTCAGATCTAAAAAAAATCCAGAGGTGTTTCTGTCCT